>NC_088410.1:103271909-103331909 GCF_034236695.1 Oncorhynchus nerka | reverse complement strand
TTAGGAGTTAGGGTTAGGAGACAGGGTTAGGAGACAGGAGTTAGGAGTTATGGGGTAGGGGTTAGGACCTAGGGTTAGGTGTTAGGAGTTCGGACCTAGGGTTAGGAGCTGGAGTTAGGAGCTGGAGTTAGGAGCTGGAGTTAGGAGTTAGGGTCAGGAGTTAGGAGTTAGGGGTTAGGGCTAGGAGATAGGGTTAGGAGCTAGGGTTAGGAGATAGGAGTTAGGACCTAGGGTTGGGAGTTAGGTGTTAGGTTAGGGTTAGGAGGATTAGGAAATAGGGTTAGGAGTTAGGGATAGGGTTAGAGGATTAGGATTAGGGATTAGGGTTAAGGTTAAGTTAGGTTAGGGTTAGGGTTAGGAGTTAGGTTAGGGTTAGGTTAGGGTTAGGATTAGGATTAGGATTAGGGTTAAGGTTAAAGGTTAGGGTTAGGATTAGGGTTAAGAGGGTTAGGGTTAGGGTTAGGGTTAGGAGCTAGGGGATTAGGGTTAAGAGGGTTAGGTTAGGGTTAGGAGCAAGGGTTAGGGTTAGGGTTAGGAACAAGGGTTAGGTTTAATGTTAGGAACTAGGGTTAGGTTTAATGTTCGGGTTAGGAGTTAGGGTTAGTTATAATGTTAGGGTTAGGAGCTAGGGTTAGGGTTATGGTTAGGGGTTAGGATTAGGGTTAGGGTTAGGGTTAGGAGCTAGGGTTAGGAGCTAGGGTTAGGAGCTAGGGTTAGGGTTAGGGTTAGGAACTAGGGTTAGGAGCTAGGGTTAGGGTTAGGGGTTAGGATTAGGAGCTAGGGTTAGAGTTAGGGTTAGGATCAAGGGTTAGGGTTATGGTTAGGAACTAGGGTTAGGTTTAATGTTCGGGTTAGGAGTTAGGGTTAGGATTAGGTTTAGGAGCTAGGGTTAGGGTTAGGAGCTAGGGTTAGGGTTAGGAGCTAGGGTTAGGGTTAGTCATAATGTTAGGGTTAGGAGCTAGGAGCTAGGGTTAGGGTTAGGATTAGGGTTAGGAGCTAGGGTTAGGGTTAGTTATAATGTTATGGTTAGGAGCTAGGAGCTAGGGTTAGGGTTAGGGTTAGGAGCTAGGGTTAGGGTTAGTTATAATGTTAGGGTTAGGGTTAGGGTTAGGGTTAGGATTAGGGTTAGGAGCTAGGGTTAGTGAAGAGAGAGCAGGAGAGAGGCTGTGAGATAGTGAAGAGAGAGAGAGAGCAGGAGAGAGGGTGGGAGATAGTGAAGAGAGAGCAGGAGAGAGGATGGGAGATAGTGAAGAGAGAGAGAGCAGGAGAGAGGAGGGGAGATAGTGAAGAGATAGTTAAGGTTAAGGTTAGGGTTAGGGTTAAGAGCTAGGGTTAGGGTTAGGGTTAGGGTTAGGAGCTAGGGTTAGGAGCGAGGGTTAGGGTTAGGGTTAGGGGTTAGGATTAGGAGCTAGCGTTAGAGTTAGGGTTAGGATCAAGGGTTAGGGTTATGGTTAGGAACTAGGGTTAGGTTTAGGGTTAGGGTTAGGGTTAGGATTAGGGTTAGGGTTAAGGTTAAGGTTAGGATTAGGGTTAAGAGCTAGGGTTAGGGTTAGGGTTAAGAGCTAGGGTTAGGGTTAGGATCAAGGGTTAGGGTTATGGTTAGGAACTAGGGTTAGGTTTAATGTTCGGGTTAGGAGTTAGGGTTAGTTATAATGTTAGGGTTAGGAGCTAGGGTTAGGGTTAGGGTTAGGGGTTAGGATTAGGAGCTAGGGTTAGAGTTAGGGTTAGGATCAAGGGTTAGGGTTATGGTTAGGAACTAGGGTTAGGTTTAATGTTCTGGTTAGGAGTTAGGGTTAGGGTTAGTTATAATGTTAGGGTTAGGATTAGGGTTAGGATTAGGTTTAGGAGCTAGGGTTAGGGTTAGGAGCTAGGGTTAGGGTTAGTTATACTGTTAGGGTTAGGAGCTAGGAGCTAGGGTTAGTGTTAGGATTAGGGTTAGGAGCTAGGGTTAGTGAAGAGAGAGCAGGAGAGAGGCTGTGAGATAGTGAAGAGAGAGAGAGCAGGAGAGAGGATGTGAGATAGTGAAGAGAGAGCAGGAGAGAGGATGGGAGATAGTGAAGAGAGAGCAGGAGAGAGGAAGGGAGATAGTGAAGAGAGAGCAGGAGAGAGGATGGGAGATAGTGAAGAGAGAGCAGGAGAGAGGATGGGAGATAGTGAAGAGAGAGCAGGAGAGAGGATGGGAGATAGTGAAGAGAGAGCAGGAGAGAGGAAGGGAGATAGTGAAGAGAGAGCAGGAGAGAGGATGGGAGATAGTGAAGAGAGAGCAGGAGAGAGGATGGGAGATAGTGAAGAGAGAGAGAGCAGGAGAGAGGATGGGAGATAGTGAAGAGAGAGCAGGAGAGAGGATGGGAGATAGTGAAGAGAGAGCAGGAGAGAGGAAGGGAGATAGTGAAGAGAGAGAGAGCAGGAGAGAGGATGGGAGATAGTGAAGAGAGAGAGAGCAGGAGAGAGGATGGGAGATAGTGAAGAGAGAGAGAGCAGGAGAGAGGATGGGAGATAGTGAAGAGAGAGAGAGCAGGAGAGAGGATGTGAGATAGTGAAGAGAGAGCAGGAGAGAGGATGTGAGATAGTGAAGAGAGAGCAGGAGAGAGGATGGGAGATAGTGAAGAGAGAGCAGGAGAGAGGATGGGAGATAGTGAAGAGAGAGCAGGAGAGAGGATGGGAGATAGTGAAGAGAGAGCAGGAGAGAGGATGGGAGATAGTGAAGAGAGAGCAGGAGAGAGGATGGGAGATAGTGAAGAGAGAGAGAGCAGGAGAGAGGATGGGAGATAGTGAAGAGAGAGCAGGAGAGAGGATGGGAGATAGTGAAGAGAGAGAGAGCAGGAGAGAGGATGGGAGATAGTGAAGAGAGAGCAGGAG
Source organism: Oncorhynchus nerka (assembly GCF_034236695.1). NCBI lineage: Eukaryota > Metazoa > Chordata > Actinopteri > Salmoniformes > Salmonidae > Oncorhynchus > Oncorhynchus nerka. The sequence continues at coordinate 103,329,050 of NC_088410.1, read as the reverse complement.
AGAGGATGGGAGATAGTGAAGAGAGAGCAGGAGAGAGGATGGGAGATAGTGAAGAGAGAGCAGGAGAGAGGATGGGAGATAGTGAAGAGAGAGCAGGAGAGAGGATGGGAGATAGTGAAGAGAGAGCAGGAGAGAGGATGGGAGATAGTGAAGAGAGAGCAGGAGAGAGGATGGGAGATAGTGAAGAGAGAGCAGGAGAGAGGATGGGAGATAGTGAAGAGAGAGCAGGAGAGAGGATGGGAGATAGTGAAGAGAGAGCAGGAGAGAGGATGGGAGATAGTGAAGAGAGAGCAGGAGAGAGGATGGGAGATAGTGAAGAGAGAGAGAGCAGGAGAGAGGATGGGAGATAGTGAAGAGAGAGCAGGAGAGAGGATGTGAGATAGTGAAGAGAGAGAGAGCAGGAGAGAGGATGGGAGATAGTGAAGAGAGAGCAGGAGAGAGGATGGGAGATAGTGAAGAGAGAGCAGGAGAGAGGGTGGGAGATAGTGAAGAGAGAGCAGGAGAGAGGATGGGAGATAGTGAAGAGAGAGCAGGAGAGAGGATGGGAGATAGTGAAGAGAGAGCAGGAGAGAAGATGGGAGATAGTGAAGAGAGAGCAGGAGAGAGGATGGGAGATAGTGAAGAGAGAGAGAGCAGGAGAGAGGATGGGAGATAGTGAAGAGAGAGCAGGAGAGAGGGTGGGAGATAGTGAAGAGAGAGCAGGAGAGAGGATGGGAGATAGTGTAGTGGTGTTGCGCCAACAAGCTTGAACAAACAGGATTAACTCGTTCAGGATTTATACTAGCTCAGCATTAACACAGCACACACACACACACACACACACACACACACACACACACACACACACACACACACACACACACACACACACACACACACACACACACACACACACACACACAAACACACACACTGTTTAGCACCCTCTTGATGAATCACCTGAAGTGGAAATACCAACAGTGGAAAATTTCCTGGGGCCCAAATGAAACTGAATGGCACTCTGACACAGCCATCAGTACCCCCCCACACCCACACACACACCCACACACACACACACACACACACACACAGGGCACACCAGCTCAGGCACACTGAACACACACACACACAAACACACTAGCTCAGACACAAACACACACACACACAAACACACTCGCTCAGACACACAGACAGACCCAACACACACACACACACACACAGACACACACACACACACACACACACACACACACACACACACACACACACACACACCACACACACACACACACACACACACACACACACACACACACTCGCTCAGACACACAGACAGACCCAACACATACACACACACACACACACACACACGCACACACACACACACACACTCGCTCAGACACACAGACAGACCCAACACATGTTCACACTGTATCCAGGAAGAAAAGATAGAGTAGATCATTCTAAGCCAAGTAATAAAGTGAAATATTCCATATTGTTCAAATAATCCAAGGCTTGGTGGTTAGTTGTTTCAAGTGTGTTCGTGCTGGGTTGGAATACACATGTCCACTGCCAGGAAAGGATAGAGAGACAGGTCTAGGATCAGCTCTCCTCCAGGGAAGCCCTCTCTACAGTTAGACGAATGGATAGAGAGACAGGTCTAGGATCAGCTCTCCTCCAGGGAAGCCCTCTCTTCAGTTAGAGGAATGGTTAGAGAGACAGGTCTAGGATCAGCTCTCCTCCAGGGAAGCCCTCTCTTCAGTTAGAGGAATGGTTAGAGAGACAGGTCTAGGATCAGCTCTCCTCCAGGGAAGCCCTCTCTTCAGTTAGAGGAATGGTTAGAGAGACAGGTCTAGGATCAGCTCTCCTCCAGGGAAGCCCTCTCTTCAGTTAGAGGAATGGTTAGAGAGACAGGTCTAGGATCAGCTCTCCTCCAGGGAAGCCCTCTCTACAGTTAGAGGAGGATACAGAATAGCAGCTCAGGAAGTAGGACGATTTAAAAGATGTTGCACTGTCATGGATTCCCCCGGTACTGCTGCTCGCTCCATTCACCAGCTCCAGGTCTATGTCATCGGTCTTCTAGGCGTCACTGAACTGGATTCATTACCACCGACCCAGGACTGTCTTGTCTCATTACGCCTGGTTCCCATTCCTCCTGATTAGTATGTGTATATTCAGTCTGTTCCCCTGTTGTCCTGGTTGATTATTGTTCCATGTCCGTTGGTCTTGTGAGCACCTGTAATCAGTTGTATCGGCGTGTTATCGTGTTAGCGCTCACTTGTCATTACGGGTCTCGTCCCGTTCATTGTCATTACGGGTCTCGTCCTGTGTGTTGTCATTACGGGTCTCGTCCCGTTCATTGTCATTACGGGTCTCGTCCTGTGTGTTGTCATTACGGGTCTCGTCCCGTGTGTTGTCATTACGGGTCTCGTCCTGTGTTGTCATTACGGGTCTCGTCCTGTGTGTTGTCATTACGGGTCTCGTCCTGTGTGTTGTCATTACGGGTCTCGTCCTGTGTGTTGTCATTACGGGTCTCGTCCTGTGTGTTGTTATTACGGGTCTCGTCCTGTGTGTTGTTATTACGGGTCTCGTCCCGTGTATTGTTATTACGGGTCTCGTCCTGTGTATTGTTATTACGGGTCTCGTCCTGTGTGTTGTTATTACGGGTCTCGTCCTGTGTGTTGTTATTACGGGTCTCGTCCTGTGTATTGTTATTACGGGTCTCGTCCTGTGTATTGTTATTACGGGTCTCGTCCTGTGTGTTGTCATTACGGGTCTCGTCCTGTGTGTTGTCATTACGGGTCTCGTCCTGTGTGTTGTCATTACGGGTCTCGTCCTGTGTTGTCATTACGGGTCTCGTCCTGTGTTGTCATTACGGGTCTCGTCCCGTGTGTTGTTATTACGGGTCTCGTCCTGTGTATTGTTATTACGGGTCTTGTCCTGTGTATTGTTATTACGGGTCTCGTCCTGTGTGTTGTTATTACGGGTCTCGTCCTGTGTGTTGTTATTACGGGTCTCGTCCCGTGTATTGTCATTACGGGTCTCGTCCTGTGTGTTGTCATTACGGGTCTCGTCCTGTGTTGTCATTACGGGTCTCGTCCCGTGTATTGTCATTACAGGTCTTGTCCCGTGTATTGTCATTACGGGTCTTGTCCCGTGTATTGTCATTACGGGTCTTGTCCCGTGTATTGTCATTACGGGTCTTGTCCCGTGTATTGTCATTACGAGTCTCGTCCCGTGTATTTATTAAAGGTTTACACCTCGCTCTTTGTTTGGGTTACAGCCCTGTGTTACTATATATGCACTACCGTTCAAAAGTTTGGGGTCAATTCGAAATGTTCTTGTTTTTGAAAGAAAATCAAATATTTTGCCCATTAAAATAACATCAAATTGGTCAGAAATACAGTGGAGACATCGTTAATATTGTAAATGAATATTGTGGCTGGAAACGGCAGATTTTGCAATACACAATCATGAGGCATTAAAGCCAAATGAACTGCATAATATTAAGAAATGCTATAGATGGAAGGAAAGTAGTGTGGAAACAAATCCAATACCTTCTAGACTATTAGGAAACAAAAATTCAATCCCTTTTAGACAACTTCCTGGACAAACGTCCCACTGTAATAGTGAAGGTGTAAACTTGGAAGGAGAAAATCTAATCAGTATATTTGACCTCTCAGCTTCCTACCAAATCTAATCAGTATATTTGACCTCTCAGTTTCCTACCAAATCTAATCAGTATATTTGACCTCTCAGCTTCCTACCAAATCTAATCAGTATATTTGACCTCTCAGCTTCCTACCAAATCTAATCAGTATATTTGACCTCTCAGCTTCCTACCAAATCTAATCAGTATATTTGACCTCTCAGCTTCCTACCAAATCTAATCAGTATATTTGACCTCTCAGCTTCCTACCAAATCTAATCAGTATATTTGACCTCTCAGCTTCCTACCAAATCTAATCAGTATATTTGACCTCTCAGCTTCCTACCAAATCTAATCAGTATATTTGACCTCTCAGCTTCCTACCAAATCTAATCATGTTAAGCAGACAACCTAAGAAAATTAACAACAATGACAAATGGTTTGATGAAGAATGCAAAAACCTAATAAAGAAATTGAGAAACCTGTCCAACCAGAAACATAGAGACCCAGAAAACCTGAGTCTACGCCTTCACTATGGTGAATCACTAAAACAAAACAGAAATACACTACGGAAAAAGAAGGAACAGCACGTCAGAAATCAGCTCAATGTAATTGAAGAATCCATAGACTCTAACCTCTGAGACCTGCTGCCCCTGTAAAGGAATGTGAGTGGTTTAGCCATGGGGGGGGGGGGAGTAGAGGAAGGAAAACTGAGCTCTTATCTGATGGTGCTGCATGACATATAGACACCCAGGGAGGGGGAGAGCAAGGAGGGAAAGAGAGGGAGCAGGGAGCAGGGCAGGAGCAGGGAGGGAGAAGGGAGCAGGGAGGGAGAAGGGAGCAGGGAGGGAGAAGGGAGCAGGGCAGGAGCAGGGAGGGGAGAGCAAGGAGGGAGAGAGGGAGCAGGGCAGGAGCAGGGAGGGGGAGAGCAAGGAGGGAGAGAGGGAGCAGGGCAGGAGCGGGGAGGGGGAGAGCAAGGAGGGAGAGCAAGGAGGGAGCAGGGCAGGAGCAGGGAGGGAGAAGGGAGCAGGGAGGGAGAAGGGAGCAGGGAGGGAGAAGGGAGCAGGGCAGGAGCAGGGAGGGGAGAGCAAGGAGGGAGAGAGGGAGCAGGGCAGGAGCAGGGAGGGGGAGAGCAAGGAGGGAGAGAGGGAGCAGGGCAGGAGCAGGGAGGGGGAGAGCAAGGAGGGAGCAGGGCAGGAGCAGGGAGGGAGAAGGGAGCAGGGAGGGAGAAGGGAGCAGTGCAGGAGCAGGGAGGGAGAAGGGAGCAGTGCAGGAGCAGGGAGGGAGTAGGGAGCAGGGAGGGAGTAGGGCAGGAAGTAGGTAGGGAGAAGGGAGCAGGGAGGGAGTAGGGCAGGAGGAGTAGGTAGGGAGAAGGGAGCAGGGGAGGGCAGGAGGAGAAGGGAGCAGTGCAGGAGCAGGGAGGGAGTAGGGCAGGAAGTAGGTAGGGAGGGAGAAGGGAGCAGGGAGGGAGAAGGGAGCAGTGCAGGAGCAGGGAGGGAGTAGGGCAGGAAGTAGGTAGGGAGAAGGGAGGGCAGGAGGGAGGGAGGGAGGGCAGGAAGGAGATAGGGAGAATGGGCAGGGGGGAGGGAGCAGGAGATAGGGAGAAGGGTTGCAGGAAGGAGAAGGGAATGTTGCAGGGAGAAGGGAGCAGGGAGGGGGTGATGGAGGGAGCAGAGAGGAAGGGAGGGAGTAGGAAGAGAGGGATCAGGGCAGGAAGGAGGGAGCAGGGAGGGAGCAGGGTGTGAGGGAGGGAGCAGAGAGGAAGGGAGGGAGTAGGGAGGGAGGGAGCAGGACAAGAAGGAGGTAGGGAGAAGGGAGCAGGTAGGGCAGGAGGGAGCAGGGAGGGAGGGAGAAGGGTGAGAGGGAGGGAGCAGAGAGGAAGGGAGGGAGCAGGGAAGGAGGGAAAAGGGAGAGAGGGAGCAGGGCAAGAAGGAGGTAGGGAGAAGGGAGGGCGAGAAGGAGCAGGTTAGGAAGGAGATAGGGAGAAGGGAGCAGGGAGGGAGAGAGGGAGCAGGGAGGGCAAGAGGGAGCAGGGCAGGAAGGAGGTAGGGAGAAGGGAGCAGGGAGGTCAGGAGGGAGCAGGGAGGGAGGGAGCAGGGTGAGAGGGAGGGAGTAGAGAGGAAGGGAGGGAGCAGGGAGGGAGGGAGCAGGGAGAGAGGGAGCAGGGCAAGAAGGAGGTAGGGAGAAGGGAGCAGGGAGGCCAGGAGGGAGCAGGGAGGGAGGGAGCAGGGTGAGAGTGAGGGAGTAGAGAGGAAGGGAGGGAGCAGGGAGGGAGGGAGCAGGACAAGAAGGAGGTAGGGAGAAGGGAGCAGGGAGGGCAGGAGGGAGCAGGGATGGAGGGAGCAGGGTGAGAGGGAGGGAGCAGAGAGGAAGGAAGGGAGCAAGGAGGGAAGGAGCAGGGAGAGAGGGAGTAGGGCAAGAAGGAGGTAGGGAGAAGGGAGCAGGGAGGCCAGGAGGGAGCAGGGAGGGAGGGAGCAGGGTGAGAGGGAGGGAGTAGAGAGGAAGGGAGGGAGCAGGGAGGGAGGGAGCAGGACAAGAAGGAGGTAGGGAGAAGGGAGCAGGGAGGGCAGGAGGGAGCAGGGATGGAGGGAGAAGGGTGATAGGGAGGGAGCAGAGAGGAAGGAAGGGAGCAAGGAGGGAAGGAGCAGGGAGAGAGGGAGCAGGGCAAGAAGGAGGTAGGGAGAAGGGAGCAGGGAGGAAGAGAGGGAGCAGGGAGGGAGGGAGCAGGGCAAGAAGGAGGTAGGGAGCAGGGAGGGAGAGAGGGAGCAGGGCAAGAAGGAGGTAGGGAGAAGGGAGGGTGAGAAGGAGCAGGGCAGGAAGGAGGTAGGGAGCAGGGAAGGAGGGATGAGCAGGGTAGCAGGGTGAGAGGGAGGGAGGGATGTAGCAGAGGGGAGGGAGGGAGCAGGGAGGGGTAGAGGGAGCAGGGAGGGATAGAGGGAGCAGGGAGGGATAGAGGGAGCAGGGAGAGAGGGAGGAGGGAGGGAGCAGGGAGGGATAGAGGGAGCAGGGAGGGAGCAGGGAGGGAGGGAGCAGAGAGGGAGGGAGCAGGGACGAAAGGAGGTAAGGAATTAGAGAATGAAGCATGTTCAAACCCAGCCTCCCAGTGACAGCTACAGTTCCTAAAGATTGGTGAGAAGAGGTTTCAAACATCAGTAGAACTAGTTTTGCATTCTTAATGGACCCTTATAGTGTACCACTTTTTAGCAGAGCACCATGGCACCCTATTCCCTTTATAGGGCACTACTTTTCAGCAGAGCACTATGGCACCCTATTCCCTTTATAGGGCACTACTTTTCAGCAGAGCACTGTGGCACCCTATTCCCTTTATAGGGCACTACTTTTCAGCAGAGCACCATGGCACCCTATTCCCTTTATAGGGCACTACTTTTCAGCAGAGCACTGTGGCACCCTATTCCCTTTATAGACGCTCCTATCCATCTACCTACCTCATCCCCATACTGGTATGTCTTTATTTATCTTGCTCCTTTGCAACCCAGTATCTCTACCTGCACATTCATCTTCTGCCGATCTACCATTCCAGTGTTTAATTGCTATTTTATAATTACTTCGCCTTCATGGCCTATTTATTTCCTTAACTTACCTCATTTGCACTCACTGTATATAGACTTTTTGTTTTCTTTTGTTCTACTGTATTATTGACTGTATGTTTTTGTTTATTCCATGTGTAACTCCTTATTCCATCCTTATTCCATCCTTACACCTTATTCCATGTGTAACGAATTGCTACGCTTTATCTTGGCCAGGTCGCAGGTGCAAATGAGAACTTGTTCTCAACTAGCCTACCTGGTTAAATAAAGGTGAAATAAAAAATAAATAGGGCACTACTTTTCACCAGAGCACAATGGAACCTGGTCAAAAGTAGTGCACTATATAGGGAAAAAGGTGTCATTTGGAATGTAATCATAGCCAGAGGCCTGGAACAGATTACATCCTGCCATAGAGTCATTCTTGAACATTCCAGAACATTCTAAAGATCTGAGTGACATTCCAGAACATTCTAAAGATCTGAGGAACATTCCAGAACATTCTAACAATCTGAGGGACATTCCAGACATTCCGTTGTATTATAAAGTAGTGTACCTGGCTGTGGAACAGGGAGGTCCGGGAGCCTCCACTTGCTCCTCCTCCTCTTCTCCTCCTCCAGCTCTTCCTCCCCCTGCTCCTCCTCTTCCTGCTCTTCCTTCTCCTCCTACCCCTCCTCTTCTTCCCCTTCTTCCTCTTCCTCCTCCTGCTCCTTCTCCTGCTACTCCTGCTCTTCCTCCTCCTGCTCTTCCTCCTCCTCCTCCTCCTCCTCCTTCTCAAAGTTAGTCTTCCACACCATCAGCTGGGACTGGGCTGTAGAAAATAATTGTATTGTCCATCCTGAGACGAATGGACATTTGCCTTTGGCATCACATCAAACAATGTGCTTAAACATTAACATAAACAAAAGTAATAATGTGCAACACATTGCAAATTTATTTCATATCACTCAAATGGGAAAAGATGGTTTTAAAAAGAAATGGAGAGGAGTATTTCTGTGTCCCCAACTTGCTCTTCTTCTCTGTGTCTTAAACATGCACTATGCAGAAATCACTCCGCCATTTCCTGGTTGCTAAAATTCTAATAATTCGCGCAATTTCAAGTTTATATGACAAAACAAGCAAGTATAGTGTAGAGAATCATTGTACCATTTAAACCGTTGTGGAATATATTTCACATAACCAAATACATTGTATTTTCAGCTGGTGTACAAAATAAAAAATAAAAAAGACACAAAAACTAAACTTAAGAACCGGAATCATAGAAATAGAGCACATAGAACAGATCTACCACTTCTTAGACTTGCATTCAATGAGAATGACAGATCTATAAAATAACATGTCTATGTTAATTTGGTCAGGTTGCACAAAAAGTGACATATTGCAGTTTTAACAAGGTGTCAGTCAGAGTAGAGAGATGTGTCAGAGTGTCAGTCAGAGTAGAGAGCTGTGTCAGGGTGTCAGTCAGAGTAGAGAGATGTGTCAGGGTGTCAGTCAGAGTAGAGACCTGTGTCAGGGTGTCAGTCAGAGTAGAGAGCTGTGTCAGGGTGTCAGTCAGAGTAGAGAGCTGTGTCAGGGTGTCAGTCAGAGTAGGTAGCTGTGTCAGGGTGTCAGTCAGAGTAGAGAGCTGTGTCAGAGTGTCAGTCAGAGTAGAGAGCTGTGTCAGGGTGTCAGTCAGAGTAGAGAGCTGTGTCAGGGTGTCAGTCAGAGTAGAGAGATGTGTCAGGGTGTCAGTCAGAGTAGAGACCTGTGTCAGGGTGTCAGTCAGAGTAGAGAGCTGTGTCAGGGTGTCAGTCAGAGTAGAGAGCTGTGTCAGGGTGTCAGTCAGAGTAGGTAGCTGTGTCAGGGTGTCAGTCAGAGTAGAGAGCTGTGTCAGAGTGTCAGTCAGAGTAGAGAGCTGTGTCAGGGTGTCAGTCAGAGTAGAGAGCTGTGTCAGGGTGTCAGTCAGAGTAGAGAGCTGTGTCGGGGTGTCAGTCAGAGTAGAGAGCTGTGTCGGGGTGTCAGTCAGAGTAGAGAGCTGTGTCAGGGTGTCAGTCTGAGTAGAGAGCTGTGTCAGGGTGTCAGTCAGAGTAGGTAGCTGTGTCAAGGTGTCAGTCAGAGAAGAGACCTGTGTCAGGGTGTCAGTCAGAGTAGAGAGCTGTGTCAGGGTGTCAGTCAGAGTAGAGAGCTGTGTCAGGGTATCAGTCAGAGTAGAGAGCTGTGTCAGTCAGAGTAGAGAGCTGTGTCAGGGTGTCAGTCAGAGTAGAGAGCTGTGTCAGGGTGTCAGTTAGAGTAGAGAGCTGTGTCGGGGTGTCAGTCAGAGTAGAGAGCTGTGTCAGGGTGTCAGTCAGAGTAGAGAGCTGTGTCAGGGTGTCAGTCAGAGTAGAGAGCTGTGTCAGGAAGTCAGTCAGAGTAGAGAGCTGTGTCGGGGTGTCAGTCAGAGTAGAGAGCTGTGTCAGGGTGTCAGTCAGAGTAGAGAGCTGTGTCAGTCAGAGTAGGTAGCTGTGTCAAGGTGTCAGTCAGAGAAGAGACCTGTGTCAGGGTGTCAGTCAGAGTAGAGAGCTGTGTCAGGGTGTCAGTAAGAGTAGAGAGCTGTGTCAGGATGTCAGTCAGAGTAGAGAGCTGTGTCAGGGTGTCAGTCAGAGTAGAGAGATGTGTCAGGTTTTCAGTCAGAGTAGAGAGCTGTGTCAGTCAGAGTAGAGAGCTGTGTCAGGGTGTCAGTCAGAGTAGAGAGCTGTGTCAGGGTGTCAGTCAGAGTAGAGAGCTGTGTCAGGGTGTCAGTCAGAGTAGAGAGATGTGTCAGGGTATCAGTCAGAGTAGAGAGCTGTGTCAGTCAGAGTAGAGAGCTGTGTCAGGGTGTCAGTCAAAGTAGAGAGCTGTGTCAGGGTGTCAGTCAGAGTAGAGAGCTGTGTCAGGGTGTCAGTCAGAGTAGAGACCTGTGTCAGGGTGTCAGTCAGAGTAGTGAGATGTGTCAGAGTGTCAGTCAGAGTAGTTAGCTGTGTCAGGGTGTCAGTCAGTGCCTCTGGAATCTCCACCCCCTCCAGGTGTTGCTTATTTTCCCCGGTGTATTTATCCCTGTGTTTCCTGTATGACCATACCGCCTGCCCTGACCTCGAGCCTGCCTGCCACTCTGTACCTCCTGGACTTTGTTATGATCTTTTTGCCTGTTCACGACCAGTGAAATATGTGAAAGTTACATATTTCTAAAAGATATTTTTGAATTTCGCCCGCATCCTTTTCAGAGGAATGTTGTCGAGGGGTTCCTAAATCAGGGAGTTAGCTCATAGGCAGCCTGCCACCTCTGAGAACCTCCAACCACCCAGTAACCTTTTTTCTATTAGTGGTGAGTTTGTACAGCGACTCCCCGAGTACCCCGTTTACCACCTCCTCTGTAGCGATATTCTGGGAATCCTGGAACCTGGGTTTTCTTTCTCAATGCTCCCTTATATTTGAGATACAGCCATCTTTGTTCCCTTCGGACGAATCGAAGATAACTTATATTATTACGATAATTTCTGGAAGGGCGCTGTCCTGGGCTACTGCAGCTTGGGAGCAACAATCCGCCATTTGTCGTCATCTAGAGGTTTTATTGGCAGAGGTGAGGAAGGTGTTCGATTCTTCCGGTATCCAGGAGAGAGGCGGCCCGAAAACTACTGGAATTACGTCAAGACTCCCGTAGTGTGGCAGACTACGCTGTTCCCATGGATGCCAGAGCACTGGATGGCCGTTCCATTGATAGAGTCAAGCACAGCACAGTTCCCATTAATCTGCGGATATCTGGTGAGTAAATACAGCTTCTCCTCATCGAGTCTCCTCACATCCCTGTTGTTTTGGGATTTTTGCCTCCAGGGTGTCAGTCAGAGTAGAGAGATGTGTCAGGGTGTCAGTCAGAGTAGAGAGATGTGTCAGGGTGTCAGTCAGAGTAGAGAGATGTGTCAGGGTGTCAGTCAGAGTAGAGAGATGTGTCAGGGTGTCAGTCAGAGTAGAGAGATGTGTCAGGGTGTCAGTCAGAGTAGAGAGATGTGTCAGGGTGTCAGTCAGAGTAGAGAGCTGTGTCAGGGTGTCAGTCAGAGTAGAGATGTGTCAGGGTGTCAGTCAGAGTAGAGAGCTGTGTCAGGGTGTCAGTCAGAGTAGAGAGCTGTGTCAGGGTGTCAGTCAGAGTAGAGAGATGTGTCAGGGTGTCAGTCAGAGTAGAGAGATGTGTCAGGGTGTCAGTCAGAGTAGAGAGCTGTGTCAGGGTGTCAGTCAGAGTAGAGAGATGTGTCAGGGTGTCAGTCAGAGTAGAGAGCTGTGTCGGGGTGTCAGTCAGAGTAGAGAGCTGTGTCAGGGTGTCAGTCAGAGTAGAGAGATGTGTCAGGGTGTCAGTCAGAGTAGAGAGATGTGTCAGGGTGTCAGTCAGAGTAGAGAGATGTGTCAGGGTGTCAGTCAGAGTAGAGAGATGTGTCAGGGTGTCAGTCAGAGTAGAGACCTACGGCCTCGGATCTCATGTCCCATCGTTTCAACTCGGCAGAGAGGAGCTATGACGTTGGCAACCGAGAACTCCTAGCGGTTAAGATGGCTGGAGGGGCTGAATCAGAGACCATCCTCCCTCATTTTTGGCGGCTCCGTCAGGATGCTCCGGCCTCCTTCAGTCACTTCTTGTTCCTCATCACCCCTGGTCCCATATTTCCCTGGATTTTGTCACTGGGCAACACCACCATCCTGACCATGGTTGACATGTTCTCCAAGGCCGCCCATTTCATCCCTCTCCCCCTAAATTACGGAGATTATTATTACGGAGTTACCTTCAACCAAGGAGGAGGAGGCTCATGGTGCACCAAGTCTTTCGAATCCATGGATTCCCGGGTCGACATTGTCTCAGTTTTCATCCCGATTCTGGAAGGCGTTCTGCACCCTTATCGGGTGGTCGGCCAGTCTGTCCTCCGGGTTTCATCCCCAATCCAACGGCCAGTCGGAGCGAGCTAATCAAGACATGGAGCCGGCACTCAGGTGTCTCGTTGCCGGTAACACCACCACCTAGAGTCAGCATCTGGTCTGGGTGGAATATGCCAGGAACACTTTCCCCTGCTCGGCCACTGGACTCTCCCCCTTCGAATGTTCCATGGGGTATCAGCCTCCGCTCTTCCCATCTGCCGTCGGCATAGCTGGAGCAGATCTTCTCACTTCCAGGTATCGTCGACAAGCGGATCACTGCTTGTCGACTTGGGCAGAGGGTATGGTTGACCACTCGGGACCACCCCCCGGGTAAAATTCTGCCAACTTACCCCCATTGCATTGATCTTTTCCCCATTTCTAGTCCATAGTCCCACTGCTGTCTGCCTGCTGTTGCCGGGTACCTTCCGTGTTCACCCAACTTTTCATGTGTCCAGGATTAAGCCCTTGTCTCACAGTCCTCTGTCTTCTGTTTCTAGCCCCCCCCCGTGTCATTGATGGCCAGCCAGCGTGTAGGGTGAGACGCCGCCTGAGGGTTTGACCACGGGGGAGGAGTTTCCAGTACCTGGTTGACGGAAGAGAAGTGCTGGGTTCCTGCTAAAGACATCCTGAACCCGGCCGTCATCGATGATTTTTCACTGCCGACACCCTGGTCAGCCAGGTATGCGTCCTGGACGCAGAGGGGGGTGTGGGGGTGGGGGGTAATCTGATCTGTTTCACCTGTCCTTGTGATTGTCTCCACCCCCTCCAGGTGTGGCTTATTTTCCCCGGTGTATGTATCCCTGTCGGTCTGTGCCAGTTTGTCTTGTCTTGTCAAGTTAACCAACATGTTTTTCCCGTGCTCCTGATTTTTCTTATCTCTCTTTTGCTAGTGCTTCCAGTTTTGACTCTTTTTATGATATTTTTGAATGTCCACAACCATTCTCTTTTCTGCCCCATGGATACTAATAAATATCAGAGACTCGAACTATCTGCCTCCCGTTTCTGCATTTGGGTCTCGCCCTGTTCCCTTATAAGAGGAGGACATGACTGACTGGCCTCTATAGCGCCGTCTCTTCTCTTTCTATGCCATCACTCACCATCACAGCTCTTCCTTACCCATTGTTACGTTCCCCAGGTTCTGTCATGTTTTTGGGTTTGTATGTGTGTGTTTCAGGAAATGGCTTCCTGGATACTAAGCAGCTGATTGGTCGGCCTCATTGATGATTGGCGCTCTGTCCCCGCCCTCTCGTCAGGAGATACAGCTGTTTTCAATTACCGACTCCTTCTGCAGCTTTAAAAGCCCGTGTTCCTTTGTTAGGATGGAGAGAGGTTCTTGGTACGTCCTGTATTGGTTGTTGCTCAGAGAGAGAGTCTTGGTATGTCCTGTGTTTCGTTGTTGCTCAGAGAGAGAGTCTTGGTATGTCCTGTATTGGTTGTTGCTCAGAGAGAGCGTCTTGGTATGTCCTGTATTGGTTGTTGCTCAGAGAGAGAGTCTTGGTATGTCCTGTATTGGTTGTTGCTCAGAGAGAGAGTCTTGGCATGTCCTGTATTGGTTGTTGCTCAGAGAGAGCGTCTTGATATGTCCTGTATTGGTTGTTGCTCAGAGAGAGAGTCTTGGCATGTCCTGTATTGGTTGTTGCTCAGAGAGAGAGAGAGAGTCTTGGCATGTCCTGTATTGGTTGTTGCTCAGAGAGAGAGAGAGAGTCTTGGCATGTCCTGTATTGGTTGTTGCTCAGAGAGAGAGAGAGAGTCTTGGCATGTCCTGTGTTTCGTTGTTGGTCTGTATGACTTTTTGTGAAGTATTTTGTAACTGTCCTGCTGATGTTTGTGTCTGCCGTAGGACTGTGTTTTTGATTAGTGAAATTGTTCACTTTAAGCCCATGATGGCACCCGTAGACCAGTTGATGAGTGGGTTGTGTCGCCGGAGCCAGGAGAATCCCAACACCATGGGAATCTGGGGGTACTTGATGAGCAGGAACTGAATGGTCTCGCTGTAATTCCCTGACACACGTAGGTTGATGGGAGGGGTGTTATGGGTAACCCGACCTATAGAGCGCCCGTCCAACGCTCTAACATACACGGGAATGGAGAGTGGCTGAGTGGGGATGTTCAGCCCAGAAGCCAATATGGCGTCCAAAAGTTCTCATCAGCCCCAGAGTCAATGAGGTTCCAGAGAGCTTTGGACTGGTTTCCCCTCAGCAGAATGACATGAAAAGGGGTGTGAGTCAGGGAAGCAGAAAAGTTCTCCATATGGCCAACCAGAGTACTCACTCCTACCGGAGAGCCTGGTCTTTTACCGGGCACAAGGACACAAAATGACCAAAAGTCCCACAATACAGACAGCTCCTTGCGCTGATCCTGTGTTGCCGTTCCGCTGGCGACAGCCCAGCTCTGCCTTGTTGCATGGGCTCGGGAAACAGTGCCTCTCAAGGAAGGTCGGGAAACCTCGGGTACCCACGGCCACGGGACCATCGGGGACTTCTAGAATGGCTCGGAGGCGAGGTTGAATCCATGGATGTGCGAGTGGCATCAAATTCCTTCTCCGTCCATCGCTCCCATCGATGCGGATGGTCAAAGCAATGAGGGAGTCAAGATCCGTGGAGCCGCAAGCTCGTCCTTAACCTCCTCCGAGATGCTGTGCAGGAACATGTTGAACAATGCTTCCGGGTTCCACATACTCTCCGCTGCCAACGTGCGGAAATGCACTGCACGGTCGGCAACTGCGCGGGCGTCCTGCCGGAGCTGGATTAGCTTCCGGGAAGCTTTTCTGCCGGAAAGTGGGGCATCAAAATCCTTCCTCACCTGAACCACCTCCATGGTTGGCTGCTGTTCCTAATGGATGAGATAAGGCGGAGCTTTACCTAGCATGGACTTGTAGATGACCTAGAGCATACAGGTCGCAGTGGTGGGTGGTATGAGGTGCTTTAGTAACAAAATGGATGGCACTGTGATAAACTGCATCCAGTTTGCTGAGTAGAGTATTGGAAGCTATTTTGTAGATGACATCGCCGAAGTCGAGGATTGGTAGGACAGTCAGTTTTACTAGGGTAAGTTTGGCGGCGTGAGTGAAGGAGGCTTTGTTGCAAAATAGAAAGCCGACTCTAGATTTGATTTTAGATTAGAGATGTTTGATATGAGTCTGGAAGGAGAGTTTACAGTCTAGCCAGACACCTAGGTACTTATAGATGTCCACATATTCTAGGTCGGAACCATCCAGGGTGGTGATGCTAGTCGGGCGTGCGGGTGCAGGCAGCGAACGGTTGAAAAGCATGCATTTGGTTTTACTTTGGTTGGCTGCTGTTCCTATACCTCTACAGTCATTTATTTTCCCTTTTGTACTTTAATTATTTGCACATGATTACCACACTGTATATTGACAAAATATGACATTTGAAATGTCTTTGTTACCTTGTAACTTCTGTTCGTGTAATGTTTACTGTTTATTTTTTTGATTGTTTATTTCACTTTTGTTTATTATCTACTTCACTTGTGGAGAGAGAGAGAGAGAGAGAGAGAGAGAGAGCTCCCAGATGGTGGTGAGAATCCAGTCCCACAGACAGAGATTTCTCCTCTCCTCTCCCAGCCAGAACAAGCAACATGATGCAGAATTAGGAGAGGAGGAGGAGGAGGTTCTCTCTCTCACTATGAGTCACTCAGTGGGTAGGCGGCTTCCTTCCTTGACATTTCTAAAACACAGTGATCATTCAAACATATAACTGAAAGAGGACACCCACCCTACATAAATGTGGGCTGAGTGGAAGCCGAGCGGTTAAGAGGTTGGGCCAGTAACCAACAGCTTGTTGGTACAAATCCTGAGCTGACTAGGTGAAATCTGTCTATGTGCACCTAACTGTGATTGCTCCTGTAAATTGCTTTGGATAAGAGAGTCTGATGAATGACAAAATGAATGAAGGAATTACATTTATTTTGAAGTCTGAGGTAGGATAGTGTGTGTCTACCTGGTGTGTGTGTAGTCTACCTGGTGTGTGTGTCTAGTCTACCTGGTGTGTGTGTCTAGTGTGTGTGTGTAGTCTACCTGTGTGTGTGTCTAGTCTACTTGGTGTGTGTGTCTAGTCTACCTGGTGTGTGTGTCTAGTCTACCTGGTGTGTGTGTCTAGCCTACCTGGTGTGTGTGTGTGTGTATAGCCTACCTGGTGTGTGTGTGTGTGTGTGTGTGTGTGTCTAGTCTACTTGGTGTGTGTGTCTAGCCTACCTGGTGTGTGTGTGTGTGTATAGCCTACCTGGTGTGTTTGTGTAGTCTACCTGGTGTGTGTGTGTGTATAGCCTACCTGGTGTGTGTGTGTTTATATACTTGGTGTGTGTGTCTAGTCTACCTGGTGTGTGTGTCTAGCCTACCTGGTGTGTGTGTGTGTGTGTGTGGTGTGTGTGTCTAGTCTACCTGGTGTGTGTGTCTAGTCTACCTGGTGTGTGTGTCTAGCCTACCTGGTGTGTGTGTGTGTGTGTGTGTGTGTGTGTGTGTGTGTGTGTGTGTGTGTGTGTGTGTGTGTGTGTGTGTGTGTGTGTGTGTGTGTGTGTGTGTGTGTGTGTGTGTGTGTGTGTGTGTGTGTGTTTGTGTTTATATAGCCTACCTGGTGTGTTTATATAGCCTACCTGGTGTGTTTATATAGCCTACCTGGTGTGTTTGTGTAGTCTACCTGGTGTGTGTGTCTAGCCTACCTGGTGTGTGTGTCTAGCCTACCTGGTGTGTGTGTCTAGCCTACCTGGTGTGTGTGTAGCCTACCTGGTGTGTGTGTCTAGCCTACCTGGTGTGTGTGTCTAGCCTACCTGGTGTGTGTGTCTAGCCTACCTGGTGTGTGTGTCTAGCCTACCTGGTGTGTGTGTCTAGCCTACCTGGTGTGTGTGTCTAGCCTACCTGGTGTGTGTGTAGCCTACCTGGTGTGTGTGTAGCCTACCTGGTGTGTGTGTCTAGCCTACCTGGTGTGTGTAGAGCAGTCGTCCCTCCACCAGGTCCAATATCTTCATGGTGGAGCCTGTTATAACATGCAGAGAGGTATAGGAACAGCCTTATGGGTTTTCTCACCTCAGGTCAATAGCTACATAAGCCTGCTTTGTATTCTGTCAACAGTTGCAGCGCCCCATCTGGTGGTTGATGAGCGCTATTACAACAACAGTCCGGTCTGTCTGCCACCCACTGCAGGCTTTCACTGAAACTCCTCAGAGTCAAATCATTGACAGTGATACAACACTCCAAAATCACAGTTATTCAGATGTGAGGCACCTGGATCGGACTGTAAACCTGGATCAGACTGTAAACCTGGATCGGACTGTAAACCTGGATCGGACTGTAAACCTGGATCGGACTGTAAACGTCTCTGGATTAGAGTGTCTGCTAAATGACCGAACTGTAAATGTTCATCACAACAGCATTTGAAGTGGAATCACCTCGACATTAGACCACTTAGGTGAACCTGTAGGTAAACCTGTAGGTGAACCTGTAGGTGAACCTGTAGCTAACCTGTAGGTGAACCTGTAGGTAAGACTGTAGGTGAACCTGTATGTAAACCTGTATGTAAACCTGTAGGTAACCTGTAGGTGAACCTGTAGGTAAACCTGTAGGTGAACCTGTAGCTAACCTGTAGGTGAACCTGTAGGTAAGACTGTAGGTGAACCTGTATGTAAACCTGTAGGTAACCTGTAGGTGAACCTGTAGGTAAACCTGTAGGTGAACCTGTAGGTGAACCTGTAGGTAACCTGTAGGTGAACCTGTAGGTAAACCTGTAGGTGAACCTGTAGGTAAACCTGTAGGTGAACCTGTAGGTAAACCTGTAGGTAAACCTGTAGGTAAACCTGTAGGTGACCCTGTAGGTAACCTGTATGTAACCCTGTAGGTAAACCTGTAGGTAAACCTGTAGGTAACCTGTAGGTAACCTGTATGGAACCCTGTAGGTGAACCTGTAGGTAACCTGTAGGTGAACCTGTAGGTAAACCTGTAGGTGAACCTGTAGGTGAACCTGTAGGTAACCTGTAGGTGAACCTGTAGGTAAACCTGTAGGTGAACCTGTAGGTAAACCTGTAGGTGAACCTGTATGTGAACCTGTAGGTAACCTGTAGGTGAACCTGTATGTGAACCTGTATGTGAACCTGTAGGTAACCTGTAGGTAAACCTGTAGGTAACCTGTAGGTCACCTGTAGGTAAACCTGTAGGTAACCTGTAGGTCACCTGTAGGTAACCTGTAGGTCACCTGTAGGTCACCTGTAGGTAAACTGTATGTGAACCTGTATGTGAACCTGTAGGTAACCTGTAGGTAAACCTGTAGGTAAACCTGTATGTAAACCTGTAGGTAAACCTGTAGGTAAACCTGTAGGTGAACCTGTAGGTAAACATGTAGGTGAACCTGTAGGTGAACCTGTAGGTAAACCTGTATGTAACCTGTAGGTAACCTGTAGGTGAACCTGTATGTAAACCTGTATGTAAACCTGTAGGTAACCTGTAGGTAACCTGTAGGTAAACCTGTAGGTGAACCTGTATGTAACCCTGTAGGTGAACCTGTAGGTGAACCTGTAGGTAAACCTGTAGGTAACCTGTAGGTGAACCGTTCAACCTGCAACGTGACAGAAGAACACCCATGGACTTTCTGATGTGTTATAGTCCTTGTTACGCCTCTTGGAGGAGGGAACTCAACACCCTGCTACACTCAACTCCCAGTGGAGTGAAAGAGGTATGGAACTGTAGGTGGAGGTATAGGACTGTAGGTGGAGGTATGGGACTGTAGGTGGAGGTATGGGACTGTAGGTGGAGGTATGGGACTGTAGGTGGAGGTATGGGACTGTAGGTGGAGGTATGTGACTGTAGGTGGAGGTATGTGACTGTAGTTGGAGGTATGGGACTGTAGGTGGAGGTATGGGACTGTATGTGGAGGTATGGGACTGTAGGTGGAGGTATGGGACTGTAGGTGGAGGTATGGGACTGTAGGTGGAGGTATGGGACTGTAGGTGGAGGTATGGGACTGTAGGTGGAGGTAAAGAGGTATGGGACTGTAGGTGGAGGTAAAGAGGTATGGGACTGTAGGTGGTAGAGAGGTATGTGACTGCAGGTGGAGGTAAAGAGGTATGTGACTGCAGGTGGAGGTAAAGAGGTATGTGACTGCAGGTGGAGGTATAGAGGTATGTGACTGCAGGTGGAGGTAAAGAGGTATGTGACTGCAGGTGGAGGTATGTGACTGCAGGTGGAGGTAAAGAGGTATGTGACTGCAGGTGGAGGTAAAGAGGTATGTGACTGCAGGTGGAGGTATAGAGGTATGTGACTGCAGGTGGAGGTATGTGACTGCAGGTGGAGGTAAAGAGGTATGTGACTGTAGGTGGAGGTATAGAGGTATGTGACTGTAGGTGGAGGTAAAGAGGTATGTGACTGTAGGTGGAGGTAAAGAGGTATGTGACTGTAGGTGGAGGTAAAGAGGTATGTGACTGTAGGTGGAGGTAAGGATGACAGAGGCAGAACATATTACTACTTACCCTCCATGTTCCAGGGTAGTTCGCTACAGATTAAGCCTTACCCTCCATGTTCCAGGGTAGTTCACTACAGATTAAGCCTTACCCTCCATGTTCCAGGGGTAGTTCACTACAGATTAAGCCTTACCCTCCATGTTCCAGGGTAGTTCACTACAGATTAAGCCTTACCCTCCATATTCCAGGGTAGTTCACTACAGATTAAGCCTTACCCTCCATGTTCCAGGGTAGTTCACTACAGATTAAGCCTTGGCCTCCATGTTCCAGGGTAGTTCACTACAGATTAAGCCTTACCCTCCATGTTCCAGGGGTAGTTCACTACAGATTAAGCCTTACCCTCCATGTTCCAGGGTAGTTCACTACAGATTATGCCTTACCCTCCATGTTCCAGGGTAGTTCGCTACAGATTAAGCCTTACCCTCCATGTTCCAGGGTAGTTCACTACAGATTAAGCTTTACCCTCCATGTTCCAGGGTAGTTTACTACAGATTAAGCCTTACCCTCCATGTTCCAGGGTTGTTCACTACAGATTAAGCCTTACCCTCCATGTTCCAGGGTAGTTCACTACAGATTAAGCTTTACCCTCCATGTTCCAGGGTAGTTCACTACAGATTAAGCCTTACCCTCCATGTTCCAGGGTAGTTCACTACAGATTAAGCCTTACCCTCCATGTTCCAGGGTAGTTCACTACATATTAACTGCAGGTGGAGGTATAGAGATATGTGACTGCAGGTGCGGATAAGGATGACAGAGGCAGAACATATAACTACTTACCATCCATGTTCCAGGGTAGTTCACTACAGATTAAGGGTAACATGATCAAATACAGTCGTTACACAAGATCTAGTCAGGACCTAGGCCTTGATGGGCTGGGTGTTTCTCCTGACCTGACCAGGAACAACTCTGGGTCCTAGTTGTAACCTGTTTTTCTCGGTCAGGAAAACCTTCTGGTCTTACTCATAACCTAGGGCTCAAATTTGCATTGTGTCCTTTAACTGTACTATAGTATAGCTGAGACGATAAACCGAAAATTACCGACACCAACATCGTCATCGTTTTACGAAGTATTTCGCTAATGTCAGTACGTTTCATGATTTTGCTACTTCTTCTAGATTGTTCTAAAACTATTATCTGGTCAACAGTAATAGCCAATTCATTATGTTGATTCCTGCTATGAAAGTATCAGCCTGTCCTTGTTTCACTGTGGGCTGCTGTGGGAGAGAGCCACTCTCACTCCCTCCGTGAGGACGGAGAAGGGAGAGATTGCATTATGGGAAACACAAGCACTATGATCGTTACTCAAAATGCAGTTTGCTGTGAAAAGACCGTTTTCAATGCAACTACAGCTGTTGAAGTTACAGAGAGGACAGCTTTCTGTGAGTGTATCATGTACTTCTCATCTCTATAGAGTTCTCTGCACTACTTTACAACCGGAGTAGACTGTTTGCTAGAATGGTTTTGATGCGCCAACAGAGTGGAGCCGAGCAAGGCTCCATTTGTAATGAATAGTATATATATATATATATATATATATATATACATATATATATAATAGGCCCATAAAAGTTATTTTCCATATCGTGCAGCTCTCCCCCAAAAATGATGTTTCGGAATTTATTGCTGATTTATCGTTATCGCAACAACAACAACAACAAACCCTTGTCGCGATCTGTCCATGTCGCCCAGCTCTAGCCTACATCATCTGATTCTACCATATATGTGATATGGATATTTGGTCCATGTCGCCCAGCTCTAGCCTACATCATCTGATTCTACCATATATATGGATATTTGGTCCATGTCGCCCAGCTCTAGCCTACATCATCTGATTTTACCACCAGTGTTTCGCTCCAACACTCTGCAACATGACCCAGATTCATCATTTGAATATTTCATGGTCTTGTGTTCTGTTCTGTGAGTAAATCTGATCCATCCAGGAAAACAGTGTTTCAGCGGCAGTCAGACGTTACAGGGGCTCATCCATGGGGTCTGGTTCTCTCAGAATAACAGTGTCTCAGCGGCAGTCAGACGTTACAGGGGCTCATCCATGGGGTCTGGTTCTCTCAGAATAACAGTGTTACAGGGGCTCATCCATGGGGTCTGGTTCTCTCAGGATAACAGTGTTACAGGGGCTCATCCATGGGGTCTGGTTCTCTCAGGATAACAGTGTCTCAGCGGCAGTCAGACGTTACAGTCCATGGGGGGCAGGATAACAGTGTTACAGGGGCTCGTCCATGGGGTCTGGTTCTCTCAGGATAACAGTGTTACAGGGGCTCATCCATGGGGTCTGGTTCTCTCAGGATAACAGTGTTACAGGGGCTCATCCATGGGGTCTGGTTCTCTCAGGATAACAGTGTTACAGGGGCTCATCCATGGGGTCTGGTTCTCTCAGGATAACAGTGTTACAGGGGCTCATCCATGGGGTCTGGTTCTCTCAGGATAACAGTGTTCAGGGACTCATCCATGGGGTCTGGTTCTCTCAGGATAACAGTGTTACAGGGTTCTGGTTCTCTCAGGATAACAGTGTTACAGGGGCTCATCCATGGGGTCTGGTTCTCTCAGGATAACAGTGTTACAGGGGCTCATCCATGGGGTCTGGTTCTCTCAGGATAACAGTGTCTCAGCGGCAGTCAGACGTTACAGGGGCTCATCCATGGGGTCTGGTTCTCTCAGGATAACAGTGTCTCAGCGGCAGTCAGACGTTACAGGGGCTCATCCATGGGGTCTGGTTCTCTCAGGATAACAGTGTTACAGGGGCTCATCCATGGGGTCTGGTTCTCTCAGGATAACAGTGTTACAGGGGCTCGTCCATGGGGTCTGGTTCTCTCAGGATAACAGTGTCTCAGCAGCAGTCAGACGTTACAGGGGCTCGTCCATGGGGTCTGGTTCTCTCAGGATAACCGTGTCTCAGCAGCAGTCAGACGTTACAGGGGCTCATCCATGGGGTCTGGTTCTCTCAGGATAACAGTGTCTCAGCGGCAGTCAGACGTTACAGGGGCTCATCCATGGGGTCTGGTTCTCTCAGGATAACAGTGTTACAGGGGCTCATCCATGGGGTCTGGTTCTCTCAGGATAACAGTGTTACAGGGGCTCGTCCATGGGGTCTGGTTCTCTCAGGATAACAGTGTTTCTCAGGATACTCAAACAGCTCGTAGAAAAAACAAGAACAACAACAAAAATCTCATTTATATTTTAAATTTCTTCTCTACATACAAAGAAATGTGATAAACAGCATAATGTCAAAACATGACTGGACTGAATGTGAAAATACATTATATCAGTGAGCTACTGACGCCAATTATTCTCCAAGCTGTCCAGGCTACAAACGTCCTAGTTCCATTCAGTCATGTCCATTATTCACACTCACCTATCTAGCCATTAAATCCATCAGAGATTATTCCATTACACATCGTAGAAGAAGACGGCTCGCAGTATCAGAGCAGAGCTTGTGTGTGTGACCCTTTTCAAATCTTACACCATAAAAAAAATAATGTTGTCTTCACTGTCTGTTAGACATGTCCCATATCCCTGTTCCATGAAACACAACTGAGACACAGAGGACCGTAAAGGATCTAGTTATAGTGTCAGGGTCAGTCCTCTATGGTTGAGTGAGGGGGTTAAGACAGAGGACCGTCTAGGATCTAGTTATAGTGTCAGGGTCAGGTGTCTAATCCCTCATTATGTGGTGTCTGACCTCATTATGTGGTGTCTGACCTCATTATGTGGTGTCTGACCTCATTATGTGGTGTCTAACCTCATTATGTGGTGTCTGACCTCATTATGTGGTGTCTGACCCCTCATTATGTGGTGTCTGACCCCTCATTATGTGGTGTCTGACCTCATTATGTGGTGTCTGACCCCTCATTATGTGGTGTCTGACCTCATTATGTGGTGTCTGACCTCATTATGTGGTGTCTGACCTCATTATGTGGTGTCTGACCCCTCATTATGTGGTGTCTGACCTCATTATGTAGTGTCTGACCTCATTATGTGGTGTCTGACCCCTCATTATGTGGTGTCTGACCTCATTATGTGGTGTCTGACCTCATTATGTGGTGTCTGACCCCTCATTATGTGGTGTCTGACCCCTCATTATGTGGTGTCTGACCCCTCATTATGTGGTGTCTAACCTCATTATGTGTGGGTTGGTATTGATCTCTAACTCTTCAGCTGGTTGTTGACGATCCCTTTAAATCTGTTCTATTCCCTTCACATTTACACCAGATGGCAGCAGACACCAACATTCACTATTCTGGAGAACAAGAGATCTGACTCAGCTGAATAGTTGGAAGGTGAATTTTTATGAACTAATAATAAACCTGTGTCCATATCTATGATGACCTCTGACCTTTAGGTTGATATGTTGTTAAATTGTGCACAATAGTTTCTGATCTTGTAGAAAATATAAAGTATTTGGGGATTTTGTCTCATTAAATCATTTTAAAGCCATAAGACTGCTAATCATTAGTTAAATAGTTAGTGTTAAATAGTATCTGTTTAACAATTTAATGTAATATTTAACTTTCTCTGCACCAACTCTTTTGACTCATCACACTCACTGATGTTACTATTTATTACATATCCTGGTTCCTAGTTACTCCCTACTTATATGTCCATATCTACCTCAATTACCTTGTACCCCTCCTACACATTGACTCAGTACTGGTAACTAGTGTGTATATACAGTAGTCAAGTTATCATTATTGATTGGTTATTTTATTTTTATTTTTTACCTTTATTTAAACTAGGCAAGTCAGTTAATTAAGAACAAATTCTTATTTTCATTAACAGGTTAGGAACAGTGGGTTAACTGCCTTGTACCTTGTCAGGTGAGGGATTTGAACTTGCAACCTTTCGGTTACTAGTCCAACACTCTAACCACTAGACTACCCTGCCGCCTCTACACTCTAACCACTAGGCTACCTACCACCTCTACACTCTAACCACTAGACTACCCTGCCGCCTCTACACTCTAACCACTAGACTACCCTGCCACCTCTACACTCTAACCACTAGGCTACCCTGCCACCTCTACACTCTAACCACTAGGCTACCTGCCACCTCTACACTCTAACCACTAGGCTACCTGCCACCTCTACACTCTAACCACTAGGCTACCTGCCTCCTCTACACTCTAACCACTAGGCTACCTGCCACCTCTACACTCTAACCACTAGGCTACCTGCCACCTCTACACTCTAACCACTAGGCTACCTACCTCCTCTACACTCTAACCACTAGGCTACCCTGCCGCCTCTACACTCTAACCACTAGACTACCTGCCTCCTCTACACTCTAACCACTAGGCTACCTGCCACCTCCACACTCTAACCACTAGGCTACCTGCCTCCTCTACGCTCTAACCACTAGGCTACCTACCTCCTCTACACTCTAACCACTAGGCTACCTGCCACCTCCACACTCTAACCACTAGGCTACCTGCCTCCTCTACGCTCTAACCACTAGGCTACCTGCCTCCTCTACACTCTAACCACTAGGCTACCTGCCTCCTCTACACTCTAACCACTAGACTACCCTACCACCTCTACACTCTAACCACTAGGCTACCCTGCCACCTCTACACTCTAACCACTAGGCTACCTACCGCCTCTACACTCTAACCACTAGGCTACCTACCACCTCTACACTCCAACCATTAGGCTACCCTGCCACCTCTACACTCTAACCACTAGGCTACCTACCACCTCTACACTCCAACCATTAGGCTACCTGCCACCTCTACACTCTAACCACTAGGCTACCCTACCACCTCTACACTCTAACCACTAGGCTACCCTGCCTCCTCTACACTCTAACCACTAGGCTACCTACCACCTCTACACTCTAACCACTAGGCTACCTACCTCCTCTACACTCTAACCACTAGGCAACCCTGCCACCTCTACACTCTAACCACTAGGCTACCTACCACCTCTACACTCCAACCATTAGGCTACCTGCCACCTCTACACTCTAACCACTAGGCTACCCTACCACCTCTACACTCTAACCACTAGGCTACCCTGCCTCCTCTACACTCTAACCACTAGGCTACCTACCACCTCTACACTCTAACCACTAGGCTACCTACCTCCTCTACACTCTAACCACTAGGCAACCCTGCCACCTCTACACTCTAACCACTAGGCTACCTACCTCCTCTACACTCTAACCACTAGGCAACCCTGCCACCTCTACACTCTAACCACTAGGCTACCTACCACCTCTACACTCTAACCACTAGGCTACCTACCACCTCTACACTCTAACCACTAGGCTACCCTGCCGCCTCTACACTCTAACCACTAGGCTACCTGCCACCTCTACACTCTAACCACTAGGCTACCTGCCACCTCTACACTCTAACCACTAGGCTACCTGCCTCCTCTACACTCTAACCACTAGGCTACCCTGCAGCCTCTACACTCTAACCACTAGGCTACCTGCCGCCTCTACACTCTAACCACTAGGCTACCCTGCCGCCTCTACACTCTAACCACTAGGCTACCTGCCACCTCTACACTCTAACCACTAGGCTACCTGCCACCTCTACACTCTAACCACTAGGCTACCTGCCACCTCTACACTCTAACCACTAGGCTACCTGCCACCTCTACACTCTAACCACTAGGCTACCTACCACCTCTACACTCTAACCACTAGGCTACCTACCGCCTCTACACTCTAACCACTAGGCTACCTACCACCTCTACACTCTAACCACTAGGCTACCTACCTCCTCTACACTCTAACCACTAGGCAACCCTGCCACCTCTACACTCTAACCACTAGGCTACCTACCTCCTCTACACTCTAACCACTAGGCTACCTACCTCCTCTACACTCTAACCACTAGGCTACCTACCTCCTCTACACTCTAACCACTAGGCTACCTACCTCCTCTACACTCTAACCACTAGGCTACCTACCTCCTCTACACTCTAACCACTAGGCTACCTACCTCCTCTACACTCTAACCACTAGGCTACCTACCTCCTCTACACTCTAACCACTAGGCTACCTGCCACCTCTACACTCTAACCACTAGGCTACCTGCCTCCTCTACACTCTAACCACTAGGCTACCTACCACCTCTACACTCTAACCACTAGGCTACCTGCCTCCTCTACACTCTAACCACTAGGCTACCTGCCTCCTCTACACTCTAACCACTAGGCTACCTGCCACCTCTACACTCTAACCACTAGGCTACCTGCCTCCTCTACACTCTAACCACTAGGCTACCCTGCCACCTCTACACTCTAACCACTAGGCTACCTGCCACCTCTAGGTCTACCTACACCTGTTGTATTCAGCATTTCACTGTAAGGTCTACTACACCTGTTGTATTCAGCATTTCACTGTGAGCTCTACTACACCTGTTGTATTCAGCATTTCACTGTAAGGTCTACTACACCTGTTGTATTCAGCATTTCACTGTGAGGTCTACTACACCTGTTGTATTCAGCATTTCACTGTGAGGTCTACTACACCTGTTGTATTCAGCATTTCACTGTAAGGTCTACTACACCTGTTGTATTCAGCATTTCACTGTGAGGTCTACTACACCTGTTGTATTCAGCATTTCACTGTAAGGTCTACTACACCTGTTGTATTCAGCATTTCACTGTAAGGTCTACTACACCTGTTGTATTCAGCATTTCACTGTGAGGTCTACTACACCTGTGGTATTCAGCATTTCACTGTGAGGTCTACCTACACCTGTTGTATTCAGCATTTCACTGTAAGGTCTACTACACCTGTTGTATTCAGCATTTCACTGTGAGGTCTACTACACCTGTTGTATTCAGCATTTCACTGTGAGGTCTACTACACCTGTTGTATTCAGCATTTCACTGTGAGGTCTACTACACCTGTTGTTAACTCTCTCTCTACATTGTTGGGAAGGGCCCGTCAGGAAGCTTACTGACCAAAATACCACGAATACCAGAATTGATCTTCCTGGTTCCTCCTCTACGTGAAAAGCAGACCATATATGGCACTTCCATGTTTAAATAGCTCATTCACATTTTTTCTTTTTTGGAGGGGGGGGGGGTGGGGGCAAGTTCTCATAATCTTTCAGACTTTAATGTCAATCTCTGCATCATGTGCATCATGTGGTGTAACACTCTTTCTGACCTGGAGTAAACTGGTGACATAATCCCTGTCTCCATCTATATAGTCCATCAACACCTCATCTAATCTCATTATGGGTCTAAGAGCTTTCAGGGCGAAACTGTCATTGCTTCCCCTGACACTTCCTCGGTACTACAGACCACCGGTTTTCTCGGAGTCAGGTAAGACCTCAGTCAGGGTTTCACTAGGTAGTCAGAGCCATTATGTGGTGTGTGACCCCTCATCTAATCTCATTATGGGTCTGAAACTGTCATCGCTTCCCCTGACACTTCCTCAGTACTAAAGACCATCTGTTTTCTCGGAGTCAGGTAAGACCTCAGTCAGGGTTTCACTAGGTAGTCAGAGCCATTATGTGGTGTGTGACCCCTCATCTAATCTCATTATGGGTCTGAAACTGTCATTGCTTCCCCTGACACTTCCTCAGTACTAAAGACCATCTGTTTTCTCGGAGTCAGGTAAGACCTCAGTCAGGGTTTCACTAGGTAGTCAGAGCCGAGTCAAATATCTATGTCAGTCTTTGATGTTGTTATGCACTTGGTGCTTAGTGACGAAGTTGGTCACCGCCGTGCTTACTGTAAGGGAAACAACAGATGGACGAAAAGGATGAATAACAGGGAAGGAGTTTACCGTCTACAAAGAAAAAAAACAATTTCCTGCTGTGTTTACACACATACACACACACACACACACACACATACATACACACCGCTGAGAAGTGTCACCATAGCTGATTGACACAGAATGGTTTCCAGGCAACATCACAATTTCAAAACAAGATGAACCTGTTCTGAGGGCCAGTCCTAAGATAATCATGTCTAAGAAGAGTTTTTTTTTTTTTTTTTTTTACCGTTATATAGGCAGGGAAGTCATTAAGACGTTAGTAACGTCAATCAAAGAAACAGTAATGTCACTGAGGACTAGTGAGATGAAGGAGATCAGGTTGAGTTACCTGATGACTAGTGAGATGAAGGAGACCAGGTTGAGTTACCTGATGACTAGTGAGATGAAGGAGACCAGGTTGAGTTACCTGATGACTAGTGAGATGAAGGAGACCAGGTTGAGTTACCTGATGACTAGTGAGATGAAGGAGACCCAGTAGAGCCAGTAGAGGACTAGTCCCCCCTCAGAGCCTGGTTCCTCTCTACCCAGTACAGCCAGTAGAGGACTAGTCACCCCTCAGAGCCTGGTTCCTCTCTACCCAGTACAGCCAGTAGAGGACTAGTCACCCCTCAGAGCCTGGTTCCTCTCTACCCAGTACAGCCAGTAGAGGACTGGTCACCCCTCATAGCCTGGTTCCTCTCTACCCAGTACAGCCAGTAGAGGACTGGTCACCCCTCAGAGCCTGGTTACTCTGGTCTACCCAGTACAGTCAGTAGAGGACTGGTCACCCCTCAGAGCCTGGTTCCTCTGGTCTACCCAGTACAGCCAGTAGAGGACTGGTCACCCCTCAGAGCCTGGTTCCTCTCTACCCAGTACAGCCAGTAGAGGACTGGTCACCCCTCAAAGCCTGGTTCCTCTGGTCTACCCAGTACAGTCAGTAGAGGACTGGTCACCCCTCAGAGCCTGGTTCCTCTCTACCCAGTACAGCCAGTAGAGGACTGGTCACCCCTCGGAGCCTGGTTCCTCTGGTCTACCCAGCACAGCCAGTAGAGGACTAGTCACCCCTCAGAGCCTGGTTCCTCTGGTCTACCCAGTACAGCCAGTAGAGGACTGGACACCCCTCAGAGCCTGGTTCCTCTGGTCTACCAGGTACAGCCAGTGGAGAACTGGTCACCCCTCAGAGCCTGGTTCCGCTCTACCCAGTACAGCCAGTCGAGGACTGGACACCCCTCAGAGCCTGGTTCCTCTGCCCAGTACAGCCAGTAGAGTACTGGTCACCCCTCAGAGCCTGGTTCCTCTGGTCTACCCAGCACAGCCAGTAGAGGACTAGTCACCCCTCAGAGCCTGGTTCCTCTGGTCTACCCAGTACAGCCAGTAGAGGACTGGACACCCCTCAGAGCCTGGTTCCTCTGGTCTACCCAGTACAGCCAGTGGAGAACTGGTCACCCCTCAAAGCCTGGTTCCGCTCTACCCAGTACAGCCAGTAGAGGAATAGTCCCCCCCTCAGTGCCTGGTTCCTCTGGTCTACCCAGTACAGCCAGTAGAGGACTGGTCACGCCTCAGAGCCTGGTTCCTCTGGTCCACCCAGTACAGCCAGTAGAGGACTGGACACCCCTCAGAGCCTGGTTCCTCTGCCCAGTACAGCCAGTATAGGACTGGTCCCCCCTCAGAGCCTGCTTCCTCTGGTCTACCCAGTACAGCCAGTAGAGGACTGGTCACCCCTCAGAGCCTGGTTCCTCTGGTCCACCCAGTACAGCCAGTAGAGGACTGGACACCCCTCAGAGCCTGGTTCCTCTGGTCTACCCAGTACAGCCAGTAGAGGAAAATCAAATAAAATCAAATCAAATCAAATTTTATTTGTCACATACACATGGTTAGCAGATGTTAATGCGAGTGTAGCGAAATGCTTGTGCTTCTAGTTCCGACAATGCAGTGATAACCAACAAGTAATCTAACTAACAATTCCAAAACTACTGTCTTATACACAGTGTAAGGGGATAAGGAATATGTACATAAGGATATATGAATGAGTGATGGTACAGAGCAGCATACAGTAGATGGTATCGAGTACAGTATATACATATGAGATGAGTATGTAGACAAAGTAAACAAAGTGGCATAGTTAAAGTGGCTAGTGACATAAGAATGCAGTCGATGATCTAGAGTACAGTATATACATATGCATATGAGATGAATAATGTAGGGTAAGTAACATTATATAAGGTAGCATTGTTTAAAGTGGCTAGTGATATATGTACATCATTTCCCATCAATTCCCATTATTAAAGTGGCTGGAGTTGGGTCAGTGTCAATGACAGTGTGTTGGCAGCAGCCACTCAATGTTAGTGGTGGCTGTTTAACAGTCTGATGGCCTTGAGATAGAAGCTGTTTTTCAGTCTCTCGCCCCCAGCTTTGATGCACCTGTACTGACCTCGCCTTCTGGATGATAGCGGGGTGAACAGGCAGTGGTTCGGGTGGTTGATGTCCTTGATGATCTTTATGGCCTTCCTGTAACATCGGGTGGTGTAGGTGTCCTGGAGGGCAGGTAGTTTGCCCCCGGTGATGCGTTGTGCAGACCTCACTACCCTCTGGAGAGCCTTACGGTTGAGGGCGGAGCAGTTGCCGTACCAGGCGGTGATACAGCCCGCCAGGATGCTCTCGATTGTGCATCTGTAGAAGTTTGTGAGTGCTTTTGGTGACAAGCCGAATTTCTTCAGCCTCCTGAGGTTGAAGAGGCGCTGCTGCGCCTTCTTCACGACGCTGTCAGTGTGAGTGGACCAATTCAGTTTGTCTGTGATGTGTATGCCGAGGAACTTAAAACTTGCTGGTCACCCCTCAGAGCCTGGTTCCTCTCTACCCAGTACAGCCAGTCGAGGACTGGACACCCCTCAGAGCCTGGTTCCTCTGCCCAGTACAGCCAGTAGAGTACTGGTCACCCCTCAGAGCCTGGTTCCTCTGGTATACCCAGCACAGCCAGTAGAGGACTAGTCACCCCTCAGAGCCTGGTTCCTCTGGTCTACCCAGTACAGCCAGTAGAGGACTGGACACCCCTCAGAGCCTGGTTCCTCTGGTCTACCAGGTACAGCCAGTGGAGAACTGGTCACCCCTCAGAGCCTGGTTCCGCTCTACCCAGTACAGCCAGTAGAGGACTGGTCACCCCTCGGAGCCTGGTTCCTCTGGTCTACCCAGTACAGCCAGTAGAGGACTAGTCCCCCCCTCAGTGCCTGGTTCCTCTGGTCTACCCAGTACAGCCAGTAGAGGACTGGTCACGCCTCAGAGCCTGGTTCCTCTGGTCCACCCAGTACAGCCAGTAGAGGACTGGACACCCCTCAGAGCCTGGTTCCTCTGCCCAGTACAGCCAGTATAGGACTGGTCCCCCCTCAGAGCCTGCTTCCTCTGGTCTACCCAGTACAGCCAGTAGAGGACTGGTCACCCCTCAGAGCCTGGTTCCTCTGGTCCACCCAGTACAGCCAGTAGAGGACTGGACACCCCTCAGAGCCTGGTTCCTCTGGTCTACCCAGTACAGCCAGTAGAGGACTGGTCACCCCTCAGAGCCTGGTTCCTCTGGTCTACCCAGTACAGCCAGTGGAGGACTGGTCACCCCTCAGAGCCTGGTTCCTCTCTACCCAGTACAGCCAGTGGAGGACTGGTCACCCCTCAGAGCCTTGTTCCTCTCTACCCAGTACAGCCAGTGGAGGACTGGTCACCCCTCAGAGCCTGGTTCCTCTCTACCCAGTACAGCCAGTGGAGGACTGGTCACCCCTCAGAGCCTGGTTCCTCTGGTCTACCCAGTACAGCCAGTAGAGGACTAGTCCCCCCCTCAGTGCCTGGTTCCTCTGGTCTACCCAGTACAGCCAGTAGAGGACTGGTCACGCCTCAGAGCCTGGTTCCTCTGGTCCACCCAGTACAGCCAGTCGAGGACTGGACACCCCTCAGAGCCTGGTTCCTCTGCCCAGTACAGCCAGTAGAGGACTGGTCCCCCCTCAGAGCCTGCTTCCTCTGGTCCACCCAGTACAGCCAGTAGAGGACTGGTCACCCCTCAGAGCCTGCTTCCTCTGGTCCACCCAGTACAGCCAGTAGAGGACTGGTCACCCCTCAGAGCCTGGTTCCTCTGGTACACCCAGTACAGCCAGTAGAGGACTGGACACCCCTCAGAGCCTGGTTCCTCTGCCCAGTACAGCCAGTATAGGACTGGTCCCCCCTCAGAGCCTGCTTCCTCTGGTCTACCCAGTACAGCCAGTAGAGGACTGGTCACCCCTCAGAGCCTGGTTCCTCTGGTCTACCCAGTACAGCCAGTAGAGGACTGGTCACCCCTCAGAGCCTGGTTCCTCTGGTCCACCCAGTACAGCCAGTAGAGGACTGGACACCCCTCAGAGCCTGGTTCCTCTGGTCTACCCAGTACAGCCAGTAGAGGACTGGTCACCCCTCAGAGCCTGGTTCCTCTGGTCTACCCAGTACAGCCAGTGGAGGACTGGTCACCCTCAGAGCCTGGTTCCTCTCCCCAGTACAGCCAGTGGAGGACTGGTCACCCCTCAGAGCCTTGTTCCTCTCTACCCAGTACAGCCAGTGGAGGACTGGTCACCCCTCAGAGCCTGGTTCCTCTCTACCCAGTACAGCCAGTGGAGGACTGGTCACCCCTCAGAGCCTGGTTCCTCTGGTCTACCCAGTACAGCCAGTAGAGGACTAGTCCCCCCCTCAGTTCCTGGTTCCTCTGGTCTACCCAGTACAGCCAGTAGAGGACTGGTCACGCCTCAGAGCCTGGTTCCTCTGGTCCACCCAGTACAGCCAGTGGAGGACTGGTCACCCCTCAGAGCCTTGTTCCTCTCTACCCAGTACAGCCAGTGGAGGACTGGTCACCCCTCAGAGCCTGGTTCCTCTCTACCCAGTACAGCCAGTGGAGGACTGGTCACCCCTCAGAGCCTGGTTCCTCTGGTCTACCCAGTACAGCCAGTAGAGGACTGGTCCCCCCTCAGAGCCTGCTTCCTCTGGTCCACCCAGTACAGCCAGTAGAGGACTGGTCACCCCTCAGAGCCTGCTTCCTCTGGTCCACCCAGTACAGCCAGTAGAGGACTGGTCACCCCTCAGAGCCTGCTTCCTCTGGTCTACCCAGTACAGCCAGTAGAGGACTGGTCACCCCTCAGAGCCTGGTTCCTCTGGTACACCCAGTACAGCCAGTAGAGGACTGGACACCCCTCAGAGCCTGGTTCCTCTCTACCCCCTCCTCCCCTCCCCCTCAGAGCCTGGTTCCTCTCTACCCCCTCCTCCCCTCCCCCTCAGAGCCTGGTTTCTCTACCCCCTCCTCCCCCTCCCCCCTCAGAGCCTGGTTCCTCTCTACCCCCTCCTCCCCCTCCCCCTCAGAGCCTGGTTCCTCTCTACCCCCCCCTCCTCCCCCTCCCCCTCAGAGCCTGGTTCCTCTCTACCCCCCCTCCCCTCCCCCTCAGAGCCTGGTTCCTCTCTACCCCCCTCCTCCCCTCCCCCTCAGAGCCTGGCTCCCCCTCTACCCCCCCTCAGAGCCTGGTTCCTCTCTACCCCCCCCTCCCTCCCCCCTCAGAGCCTGGCTCCTCTCTACCCCCCTCAGAGCCTGGTTCCTCTCTACCCCCCCCCTCAGAGCCTGGTTCCTCTCTACCCCCTCCTCCCCCTCCCCCTCAGAGCCTGGTTCCTCTCTACCCCCTCCTCCCCCTCCCCCTCAGAGCCTGGTTCCTCTCTACCCCCCCTCCTCCCCCTCCCCCTCAGAGCCTGGTTCCTCTCTACCCCCCCTCCTCCCCTCCCCACTCAGAGCCTGGTTCCTCTCTACCCCCCCTCCCCTCCCCCTCAGAGCCTGGTTCCTCTCTACCCCCCCCTCCTCCCCTACCCCCTCAGAGCCTGGTTCCTCTCTACCCCCTCCTCCCCTCCCCCTCAGAGCCTGGTTCCTCTCTACCCCCCCCTCCCCTCCCCCTCAGAGCCTGGTTCCTCTCTACCCCCCTCCTCCCCCCCCCTCAGAGCCTGGCTCCTCTCTACCCCCCCCTCAGAGCCTGGTTCCTCTCTACCCCCCTCCAGAGCCTGGTTCCTCTCTACCCCCCTCAGAGCCTGGTTCCTCTCTACCCCCTCAGAGCCTGGTTCCTCTCTACCCCCCTCCTCCCCTCCCCTCAGAGCCTGGGTCCTCTCTACCCCCCTCCCCCTCCCCCTCAGAGCCTGGGTCCTCTCTACCCCCCCCCCTCAGAGCCTGGTTCCTCTCTACCCCCCCTCAGAGCCTGGTTCCTCTCTACCCCCTCCTCCCCTCCCCTCTCTACCCCCCTCCTCCCCTCCCCCTCAGAGCCTGGTTCCTCTCTACCCCCCTCAGAGCCTGGTTCCTCTCTACCCCCCCCTCAGAGCCTGGTTCCTCTCTACCCCCCTCCCCCTCAGAGCCTGGTTCCTCTCTACCCCCTCCCCCTCAGAGCCTGGTTCCTCTCTACCCCCCCCCCTCAGAGCCTGGTTCCTCTCTACCCCCCTCCCCTCCCCCTCAGAGCCTGGTTCCTCTCTACCCCCCCCCCCCCTCCCCCTCAGAGCCTGGTTCCTCTCTACCCCCCCTCCTCCCCTCCCCCTCAGAGCCTGGCTCCTCTCTACCCCCCTCAGAGCCTGGTTCCTCTCTACCCCCCTCCAGAGCCTGGTTCCTCTCTACCCCCCTCAGAGCCTGGTTCCTCTCTACCCCCCCCCCTCAGAGCCTGGTTCCTCTCTACCCCCCCTCCTCCCCTCCCCCTCAGAGCCTGGGTCCTCTCTACCCCCCCCCCCTCAGAGCCTGGGTCCTCTCTACCCCCCCTCAGAGCCTGGTTCCTCTCCCCCCCCCCCTCAGAGCCTGGTTCCTCTCTACCCCCCTCCTCCCCTCTCCCCTCTCCCCCCCCCCCCCTCCCCCTCAGAGCCTGGTTCCTCTCTACCCCCCCCTCAGAGCCTGGTTCCTCTCTACCCCCCTCAGAGCCTGGTTCCTCTCTACCCCCCCTCAGAGCCTGGTTCCTCTCTACCCCCTCCCCCTCAGAGCCTGGTTCCTCTCTACCCCCCCTCCCCCTCAGAGCCTGGTTCCTCTCTACCCCCCTCCCTCCCCCTCAGAGCCTGGTTCCTCTCTACCCCCCCCCCTCAGAGCCTGGTTCCTCTCTACCCCCTCCTCCCCTCCCCCTCAGAGCCTGGTTCCTCTCTAGGTTTTGTCCTAGAAGAAAGCTCAAACATGCACTTTATAAATAGAGGAGTGAATATGAATGGACTTATCAATCATTTACAACAGCAAAATAATATCTGTGCTCACAGCATTTGGCGATCACTGCAAAGCAAACACTTGGAAATACATAACAACTGTCAGAGAAATTATATTTACATAACATCATGCCAGCTGGGTTTAAATACTATGAAATGATTTTGCATGTTTGCCATGTGCATCCCAAATGGCACCCTATTCCCTATACGGTGCAATACTTTTGACAATAACCCTATGAGTCCCTGGAAAGAAGTACACTATATAGGGAATAGGGTGCCATTTGGGACCCACCCACAGTCATTCTGTTATAGCTCTATGTAATGTCTGGACACACCCACAGTCATAGTGTTATAGCTCTATGTAATGTCTGGACACACCCACAGTCATTCTGTTATAGCTCTATGTAATGTCTGGACACACCCACAGTCATTCTGTTATAGCTCCTACTGAGCTCTATGTAATGGCTGGGTTGTGTGAGCATGACGCAGAGCACCATTCGAAAACAAACAAATAGTTTCCTTCTTGTGAAAGTTTTTAACAAGTGTCCCACCTAGTGTCTTGCGAAGGTATTCGGCCCCCTTGAACTTTGCGACCTTTTGCCACATTTCAGGCTTCAAACATAAAGATATAAAACTGTATTTTTTTGTGAAGAATCAAGAACAAGTGGGACACAATCATGAAGTGGAACGACATTTATTGGATATTTCAAACTTTTTTAACAAATCAAAAACTGGGCGTGCAAAATTATTAGCCCCTTAAGTTAATACTTTGTAGCGCCACCTTTTGCTGCGATTACAGCTGTAAGTCACTTGGGGTATGTCTCTATCAGTTTTGCACAGCTCGAGCTCAGTGAGGTTGGATGGAGAGCATTTGTGAACAGCAGTTTTCAGTTCTTTCCACAGATTCTCGATTGGATTCAGGTCTGGACTTTGACTTGGCCATTCTAACACCTGGATATGTTTATTTTTGAACCATTCCATTGTAGATTTTGCTTTATGTTTTGGATCATTGTCTTGTTGGAAGACAAATCTCCGTCCCAGTCTCAGGTCTTTTGCAGACTCCATCAGGTTTTCTTCCAGAATGGTCCTGTATTTGGCTCCATCCATCTTCCCATCAATTTTAACCATCTTCCCTGTCCCTGCTGAAGAAAAGCAGGCCCAAACCATGATGCTGCCACCACCATGTTTGACAGTGGGGATGGTGTGTTCAGGGTGATGAGCTGTGTTGCTTTTACGCCAAACATAACGTTTTGCATTGTTGCCAAAAAGTTCCATTTTGGTTTCATCTGACCAGAGCACCTTCTTCCACATGTTTGGTGTGTCTCCCAGGTGGCTTGTGGCAAACTTTAAACAACACATTTTATGGATATCTTTAAGAAATGGCTTTCTTCTTGCCACTCTTCCATAAAGGCCAGATTTGTGCAATATACGACTGATTGTTGTCCTATGGACAGTCTCCCACCTCAGCTGTAGATCTCTGCAGTTCATCCAGAGTGATCATGGGCCTCTTGGCTGCATCTCTGATCAGTCTTCTCCTTGTATGAGCTGAAACTTTAGAGGGACGGCCAGGTCTTGGTAGATTTGCAGTGGTCTGATACTCCTTCCATTTCAATATTATCACTTGCACAGTGCTCCTTGGGATGTTTAAAGCTTGGGAAATCTTTTTGTATCCAAATCCGGCTTTAAACTTCCTCACAACAGTATCTCGGACCTGCCTGGTGTGTTCCTTGTTCTTCATGATGCTCTCTGCGCTTTTAACGGACCTCTGAGACTATCACAGTGCAGGTGCATTCATACGGAGACTTGATTACACACAGGTGGATTGTATTTATCATCATTAGTCATTTAGGTCAACATTGGATCATTCAGAGATCCTCACTGAACTTCTGGAGAGAGTTTGCTGCACTGAAAGTAAAGGGGCTGAATAATTTTGCACGCCCAATTTTTCAGTTTTTGATTTGTTAAAAAAGTTTGAAATATCCAATAAATGTCGTTCCACTTCATGATTGTGTCCCACTTGTTGTTGATTCTTCACAAAAAAATACAGTTTTATATCTTTATGTTTGAAGCCTGAAATGTGGCAAAAGGTCGCAAAGTTCAAGGGGGCCGAATACTTTCGCAAGGCACTGTATAAATAAGCCATTTACTGCATGGGCCTGTCATCATTCACTATGAACTGGACTGTCTGTCATCATTCACTATGAACTGGACTGTCTGTCATCATTCACTATGAACTGGACTGTCTGTCATCATTCACTATGAACTGGACTGTCTGTCATCATTCACTATGAACTGGACTGTATGTTTACAGGCAGTAGGGCCTGTCATCATTCACTATGAACTGGACTGTGTGTTTACAGGCAGTAGGGCCTGTCATCATTCACTATGAACTGGACTGTGTGTTTACAGGCAGTAGGGCCTGCCGTCATTCACTATGAACTGGACTGTGTGTTTACAGTCACTATGAACTGGACTGTGTGTTTACAGGCAGTAGGGCCTGTCATCATTCACTATGAACTGGACTGTGTGTTTACAGGCAGTAGGGCCTGTCATCATTCACTTT
Source organism: Oncorhynchus nerka (assembly GCF_034236695.1). Lineage (NCBI taxonomy): Eukaryota > Metazoa > Chordata > Actinopteri > Salmoniformes > Salmonidae > Oncorhynchus > Oncorhynchus nerka. Next base: position 103,291,021 of record NC_088410.1, on the reverse strand, counting down.
AAACTGGACTGTGTGTTTACAGGAAGTAGGGCCTGTCATCATTCACTTTAAACTGGACTGTGTGTTTACAGGAAGTAGGGCCTGCCATCATTCAATTAGAGAATTAGAGAGCGTGTTTCGCTAGAGCTCCGCTCAATGTTGAAACAAATTCATATTTATCTTAACCTCTCACAACCTATAACTTCAATCATTGTAATATGACAAAGGGGAAAGGAACCAAAAAAGGGGAGAGCTAAACAAGATAATTGGAATGAGATTTTTTTTGAATGAACCCATTTTTTGAATTTGAATGAACCCATTTCAACATCGCCGACCCACGAGGAAATAGCTGAAGAGGCTAGCTCCCAGGAGGTCCCCACAGAACCTACTCAATGTGACTTACTGGCTGCTATAAACTCACTAAGCAAGAACGTGGACACAAGGTTGGCTGATATCTCAATGACTATTGGGACTTTGACTGAAACTGTGAAGGCAACTAAGGGCAGGGTGCATGAGGTTGAGCAGACGACAGTCGATCACGAGGCCAGGCAACTAAGGGCAGGGTGCATGAGGTTGAGCAGACGACAGTCGATCACGAGGCCAGGCAACTAAGGGCAGGGTGCATGAGGTTGAGCAGACGACAGTCGATCACGAGGCCAGGCAACTAAGGGCAGGGTGCATGAGGTTGAGCAGACGACAGTCGATCACGAGGCCAGGCAACTAAGGGCAGGGTGCATGAGGTTGAGCAGACGACAGTCGATCACGAGGCCAGGCAACTAAGGGCAGGGTGCATGAGGTTGAGCAGACAACAGTCGATCACGAGGCGACAGGACATAAAGAAACAGTGCACAACGTTCAAAAATGACAACAAAACCCTGAAAGCCAGATTGGAAATGCTCTAGTCTCTTTCAAGATGCCAGAACATGTAGATATTTGGGATCCAGGAGGAAAGGAAACCATCTGAATTAGTCTCGGAGCTGTTTCCGGCATTGCATCGGTTACCTATCACCCTATTCTAATTACGGACCACTCTCCTCTGTCCATGGTGCTGAATCTCGACAAGATGTCTACAGGTCGGCGACCGTGGCGCTTTAGATGCATACTTGTTGAAAGATGAGACTTTTTGTCAGTATTTGAGGGAGCAGATTGCCTTTTTCCTCGGAGCTAACGACACGGGGGATGTTGACGACTCCACCCTTTGGGAATCTCTAAAGGCTGTGATTAGAGGTTACATTATTTCTTATACATCAGAGAGGAAGAAACGCGCCAATACTAGGCTAAGAGAAATTGAAAGAGAGTTAGGGGAAAAGGAGAACGTTTTTAGGACGAATTCCTCGAATACAGTCCTTGAGAAGATCACAAAGTTGAAATATGAATACAATACCACCCTATCGAAACGGCTCTTTACTTGCTAGAACCCAACAAACTTATTTGGAAATGGGTGACAAACCACATAAATGATTAGCAAGACAGTTAAGGCATGTACAGGCATCTAGAGCTATTCACAAAATAAAAGACAAGAAGGGTAAAATAGTAACAGATCCGCAGGATATTAATAAATGCTTTGCGCAGTTTTACTCAGAGCTATACCAATCAAATTGCGATACTACTGATCCACAAACTATGGAACGCTTTCTCGCTGAATGTGAACTTCCTAAACTAGACAGGGGGTCAACTTCTGCACTCGATGCAGGGATAACTTTAGAGGAAATTAACACAGCGATAGCACCATTTCCAAACAGCAAGGCCCCTGGGCCCGATGGATATGTAATAATAAAATGCCAAACTCCATCAAACACTGTATGAGGATACAAAAGCACTGATCTTGAAAAGAGATAGAGATTCCGTGTCGTTACACCCCATAGAAAATAAGGTGTTGACAAAGATATTGGCAAACAGATTGAACAAATATTTCTCTGACATCATACACCCTGACCAGACATGTTTTAACCCGGGCATAGAGTTGAAGTCGGAAGTTTACATACACTTAGGTTGTAGTCATTAAACTGGTTTTTCAACCACTCCCCAAATTGCTTGTTAACAAACTATAGTTTTGGCAAGTCGGTTAAGTCATCTTTTTATTTATTTATTTTATTTCACCTTTATTTAACCAGGTAAGCAAGTTGAGAACAAGTTCTCATTTACAATTGCGACCTGGCCAAGATAAAGCAAAGCAGTTCGACACATACAACGACACAGAGTTACACATGGAGTAAAACAAACATACAGTCAATAATACAGTAAAAAAAAACAAGTCTATATACAATGTGAGCAAATTAGGTGAGAAGGGAGGTAAAGGCAAAAAAGGCCATGGTGACAAAGTAAATACAATATAGCAAGTAAAACACTGGAATGGTAGTTTTGCAATGGAAGAATGTGCAAAGTAGAAATAAAAATAATGGGGTGCAAAGGAGCAAAATAAATAAATAAATTAAATACAGTTGGGAAAGAGGTAGTTGTTTGGGCTAAATTATAGGTGGGCTATGTACAGGTGCAGTAATCTGTAATCTGTAAGTCATCTACTTTGTAGTAAATTGACTGTGCCTTTAAACAGCTTGGAAAATTCCAGAAAATTATGTCATGGCTTTAGAAGCGTCTGATTGGCTAATTGACATCATTTGAGTCAATTGGAGGTGTACCTGTGGATGTATTTCAAGGCCTACCTTCAAACTCAGTGCCTCTTTGCTTGACATCATGGGAAAAAAAAAAAAAAAAAAAAAAAAAGTCCTATATTGACATTTGATCATATTACTCCAGTGCTAGCCTCCCTACACTGGCTTCCTGTCAAGGCAAGGGCTGATTTCAAGGTTTTACTGCTAACCTACAAAGCATTACATGGGCTTGCTCCTACCTATCTCTCTGATTTGGTCCTGCCGTACATACCTACACGTACGCTACGGTCACAAGACGCAGGCCTCCTAACTGTCCCTAGAATTTCTAAGCAAACAGCTGGAGGCAGGGCTTTCTCCAATAGAGCTCCATTTTTATGGAATGGTCTGCCTACCCATGTGAGAGACCCAAACTCGGTCTCAACCTTTAAGTCTTTACTGAACGGACATATTCAGTCAATCCCTATCCCAGTCTGTTGTTCCCACATGCTTCAAGAGGGCCACCATTGTTCCTGTTCCCAAGAAAGCTAAGGTAACTGAGCTAAACGACTACCGCCCCGCCCCGTAGCACTCACTTCCGTCATCATGAAGTGCTTTGAGAGACTAGTCAAGGACCATATCACCTCCACCCTACCTGACACCCTAGACCCACTCCAATTTGCTTACCGCCCAAATAGGTCCACAGACGATGCAATCTCAACCACACTGCACACTGCCCTAACCCATCTGGGCAAGAGGAATACCTATGTGAGAATGCTGTTCATCGACTACAGCTCGGCATTTAACACCATGGTGCCCTCCAAGCTCGTCATCAAGCTCGAGACCCTGGGTCTCGACCCTGCCCTGTGCAACTGGGTACTGGACTTCCTGACGGGCCGCCCCCAGGTGGTGAGGGTAGGCAACAACATCTCTACCCCGCTGATCCTCAACACTGGGGCCCCACAAGGGTGCGTTCTGAGCCCTCTCCTGTACTCCCTGTTCACCCACGACTGCGTGGCCACGCACGCCTCCAACTCAATCATCAAGTTTGCGGACGACACAACAGTGGTAGGCTTGATTACCAACAACGACGAGACGGCCTACAGGGAGGAGGTGAGGGCCCTCGGAGTGTGGTGTCAGGAAAATAACCTCACACTCAACGTCAACAAAACTAAGGAGATGATTGTGGACTTCAGGAAACAGCAGAGGGAACACCCCCCTTATCCACATCGATGGAACAGTAGTGGAGAGGGTAGTAAGTTTTAAGTTCCTCGGCGTGCACATCACAGACAAACTGAATTGGTCCACCCACACAGACAGCATCGTGAAGAAGGCGCAGCAGCGCCTCTTCAACCTCAGGAGGCTGAAGAAATTCGGCTTGTCACCAAAAGCACTCACAAACTTCTACAGATGCACAATCGAGAGCATCCTGTCAGGCTGTATCACCGCCTGGTACGGCAATTGCTCCGCCCACAACCGTAAGGCTCTCCAGAGGGTAGTGAGGTCTGCACAACGCATCACCGGGGGCGAACTACCTGCCCTCCAGGACACCTACACCACCCGATGTCACAGGAAGGCCATAAAGATCATCAAGGACAACAACCACCCGAGCCACTGCCTGTTCACCCCGCTATCATCCAGAAGGCGAGGTCAGTACAGGTGCATCAAAGCTGGGGCCGAGAGACTGAAAAACAGCTTCTATCTCCAGGCCATCAGACTGTTAAACAGCCACCACTAACATTGAGTGGCTGCTGCCAACACACTGACTCAACTCCAGCCACTTTAATAATGGGAATTGATGGGAAATGATGTAAAATATATCACTAGCCACTTTAAACAATGCTACCTAATATAATGTTTACATACCCTACATTATTCATCTCATATGTATACGTATATACTGTACTCTACATCATCGACTGCATCCTTATGTAATACATGTATCACTAGCCACTTTAACTATGCCACTTTGTTTACATACTCATCTCATATTTATATACTGCACTCAATACCATCTACTGTATCTTGCCTATGCCGCTCTGTACCATCACTCATTCATATATCTTTATGTACATATTCTTTATCCCTTTACACTTGTGTCTATAAGGTAGTAGTTTTGGATTTGTTAGCTAGATTACTTGTTGGTTATTACTGCATTGTCGGAACTAGAAGCACAAGCATTTCGCTACACTCGCATTAACATCTGCTAACCATGTGTATGTGACAAATAACATTTGATTTGATTTGAAGACTCATCTCTTCAGTGGGTCATATGATTGAGTGTAGTCTGACCCAGGAGTGTGAAGGTGAACGGAAAAGCTCTGGAGCAACGAACCGCCCTTGCTGTCTCTACCTGGCCAGTTCCCCTCTTTCCACTGGGATTCTCTGCCTCTAACCCTATTACAGGGGTTGAGTCACTGGCTTACTGGTGCTCTTTCATGCCGTCCCTAGGAGGGGTGCGTTACTTGTGTGGGTTGAGTCACTGATGTAATCTTCCTGTCTGGGTTGGTGCCTCCCCTTTGGGTTGTGCCGTGGCGGAGATCTTTGTGAGCTATACTCGGCCTTGTCTCAGGATGGTAAGTTGGTGGCTGAATATATCCCTCTAGTGGTGTGGGGGCTGTGCTTTGGCAAAGTGGGTGGGGTTATATCCTTTCTGTTTGGCCCTGTCCGGGGGTATCATCGGATGGGGCCACAGTGTCTCCTGACCCCTCCTGTCTCAGCCTCCAGTATTTATGCTGCAGTAGTTTATGTGTCGGGGGGCTAGGGTCAGCTTTTTATATCTGGAGTACTTCTCCTGTCTTATCCGGTGTCCTGTGTGAATTTAAGTATGCTCTCTCTAATTCTCTCTTTCTTTCTCTCTCTTGGAGGACCTGAGCCCTAGGACCATGCCTCAGGGCTACCTGGCATGCTGACTCGATGCTGTCCCCAGTCCACCTGGCCGTGCTGCTGCTCCAGTTTCAACTGTTCTGCCTGCGGCTATGGATTCCTGACCTGTTCACCGGACGTGCTACCTGTCCCAGACCTATTATTTGACCATGCTGGTCATTTATGAACATTTGAACATCTTGGCCATGTTCTGTTATAATCTCTACCCGGCACAGCCAGAAGAGGACTGGCCACCCCTCATAGCCTGGTTCCTCTCAAGGTTTCTTCCTAGGTTTTGGCCTTTCTAGGGAGTTTTTCCTAGGCACCGTACTTCTACACCTGCATTGCTTGCTGTTTGGGGTTTTAGGCTGGGTTTCTGTACAGCACTTTGAGATATCAGCTGATGTAAGAAAGGCTATATAAATACATTTGATTTGATTTGAACCTGAAAGGAAGAAGCCACTGCTCCAAAACCGCCATAAAAAAAAAACAGATTACAGTTTGCAACAGCACATGAGGACAAAGATGGTACTTATTGGAGAAATGTCCTCTGGTCTGATGAAACAAAAATAGAACTGTTTGGCCATAATGACCATTGTTATGTTTGGTGGAAAAAGGGGGAGGCTTGCAAGCCGAAGAATACCATCCCAACCGTGAAGCACGGGGGTGGCAGCATCATGTTGTGGGGGTGCTTTGCTGCAGGAGGGACTGGTGCACTTCACAAAATAGATGGCATCATGAGGTAGGGAAATTATGTGAATATATTGAAGCAACATCTCAAGACATCAGTCAAGAAGTTAAAGCTTGATCGCAAATGGACATTGACCCCAAGCATACTTCCAAAGTTCTTGCAAAATGGCTTGAGGACAACAAAGTCAAGGTATTGGAGTGGCCATCACAAAGCCCTGACCTCAATCCTACAGAACATTTATGGGCAGAACTGAAAAAGGGTGTGCGAGCAAGGAGGCCAACAAACCCGACTCAGTTACACCAGCTCTGTCAGGATTAATGGGCCAAAATTCACCCAACTTATTGTGGGAAGCTTGTGGAAAGCTACCCGGAATGTTTGACCCAAGTTAAACAATTTAAAGGCAATGCTACCAAATACTAATTGGGGTATGTAAACTTCTGAAGCACTGGGAATGTGATGAAAGAAATAAAAGCTGAAATAGATAATTCTCGACTATTATTCTGACATTTCACATTCTTAAAATAAAGTGGTGATCCTAACTGACCTAAAACAGGGAATTTTTACTAGGATTAAATGTCAGGAATTGTGAATGAATGAGTTTAAATGTATTTGGTTAAGGTGTATATAAACCTCCGACTTCAACTGTCGGAGACACCTTTTCAACGTAATGTATCATGATCATAAAGTTGAGGCAATGATAATTGCTCTTGACGCAGAGAAGACATTTGATCAGATTGAGTGGAAGTATATGTGTCTTTCTGGAGGAAATGTTTACCTTGGGATCCATCAGAATGATATGCCTTCATGGCTTTTGATTGAGCAGGCCTCCTGTCAACGTTCCTCACTCCCTCACTCTCACTGCACTGGTTAATAGTCCAGAATATAGGGGGAAAAGCCACTTATGACTCTAATCCATTGTCATACGTTTAGGATTATTTTTTTTATTATTATTATTTTTTTCACCTTTATTTAACCAGGTAGGCTAGTTGAGAACACCTTTATTTAACCAGGTAGGCTAGTTGAGAACACCTTTATTTAACCAGGTAGGCTAGTTGAGAACACCTTTATTTAACCAGGTAGGCTAGTTGAGAACACCTTTATTTAACCAGGTAGGCTAGTTGAGAACACCTTTATTTAACCAGGTAGGCTAGTTGAGAACACCTTTATTTAACCAGGTAGGCTAGTTGAGAACACCTTTATTTAACCAGGTAGGCTAGTTGAGAACACCTTTATTTAACCAGGTAGGCTAGTTGAGAACACCTTTGAGAACACCTTTTATTTAACCAGGTAGGCCAGTTGAGAACACCTTTATTTAACCAGGTAGGCCAGTTGAGAACACCTTTATTTAACCAGGTAGGCTAGTTGAGAACAAGTTCTCATTTACAACTGCGACCTGGCCAAGATAAAGCAAAGCAGTGTGAACAGACAACACAGAGTTACACATGGAGTAAACAATTAACAAGTCAATAACACAATTAACAAGTCATCTGGAAACAGATGAGGTATTTTCTTAACATACCCATTTGAACCCTGGACCTATGCACTCATATCTTAAACATTTTAACCACAGACCAATGTGTATCAATGAATCGTTACATCCCTACTTACCCCCACCATCACTGTCTAGTCCATCACTAATTGCTGGGTGTTTGTGTCCTGCTCTGCTCTGGTGGTTTACATTGACAGCCCGATTTGTCTGAATCATGCTTTCCACCCCGCATTGGATGATGTGGTGTTTTCACACAGTGGACGGAGAAGGGGCTCACAACAATTGGTAATCTATACATGGACGGTCAGTTAGCTTCATTTCAACAATTACAGGGAAAGTTCAACGTGCCAACAACACATTTTTTTCAGATACCTCCAAATCAGGAATTTCTTAAGGACACATATCCCACAGTGTGGCATGAAGCCAAATAATCCTACATTAGATAGCTTGATCCTTATCGAACCCCATTCAAAAGGGTCGGTCTCTAGACTGTATGATGTGCTACAGGCCCACATAGAGGTGTCCACAGACACTATTAAAAGGGTCGGTCTCTAGACTGTATGATGTGCTACAGGCCCACATAGAGGTGTCCACAGACACTATTAAAAGGGTCGGTCTCTAGACTGTATGATGTGCTACAGGCCCACATAGAGGTGTCCACAGACACTATTAAAAGGGTCGGTCTCTAGACTGTATGATGTGCTACAGACCTACATAGAGGTATCCACAGACACTATTAAAAGGGTCGGTCTCTAGACTGTATGATGTGCTACAGGCCCACATAGAGGTGTCCACAGACACTATTAAAAGGGTCGGTCTCTAGACTGTATGATGTGCTACAGGCCCACATAGAGGTGTCCACAGACACTATTAAAAGGGTCGGTCTCTAGACTGTATGATGTGCTACAGGCCCACATAGAGGTGTCCACAGACACTATTAAAAGGGTCGGTCTCTAGACTGTATGATGTGCTACAGGCCCACATAGAGGTGTCCACAGACACTATTAAAAGGGTCGGTCTCTAGACTGTATGATGTGCTACAGGCCCACATAGAGGTGTCCACAGACACTATTAAAAGGGTCGTCTCTAGACTGTATGATGTGCTACAGGCCCACATAGAGGTGTCCACAGACACTATTAAAAGGGTCGGTCTCTAGACTGTATGATGTGCTACAGGCCCACATAGAGGTGTCCACAGACACTATTAAAAGGGTCGGTCTCTAGACTGTATGATGTGCTACAGACCTACATAGAGGTATCCACAGACACTATTAAAAGGGTCGGTCTCTAGACTGTATGATGTGCTACAGGCCCACATAGAGGTGTCCACAGACACTATTAAAAGGGTCGGTCTCTAGACTGTATGATGTGCTACAGGCCCACATAGAGGTGTCCACAGACACTATTAAAAGGGTCGGTCTCTAGACTGTATGATGTGCTACAGGCCCACATAGAGGTGTCCACAGACACTATTAAAAGGGTCGGTCTCTAGACTGTATGATGTGCTACAGGCCCACATAGAGGTGTCCACAGACACTATTAAAAGGGTCGGTCTCTAGACTGTATGATGTGCTACAGGCCCACATAGAGGTGTCCACAGACACTATTAAAAGGGTCGGTCTCTAGACTGTATGATGTGCTACAGGCCCACATAGAGGTGTCCACAGACACTATTAAAAGGGTCGGTCTCTAGACTGTATGATGTGCTACAGGCCCACATAGAGGTGTCCACAGACACTATTAAAAGGGTCGGTCTCTAGACTGTATGATGTGCTACAGGCCCACATAGAGGTGTCCACAGACACTATTAAAAGGGTCGGTCTCTAGACTGTATGATGTGCTACAGGCCCACATAGAGGTGTCCACAGACACTATTAAAAGGGTCGGTCTCTAGACTGTATGATGTGCTACAGGCCCACATAGAGGTGTCCACAGACACTATTAAAAGGGTCGGTCTCTAGACTGTATGATGTGCTACAGGCCCACATAGAGGTGTCCACAGACACTATTAAAAGGGTCGGTCTCTAGACTGTATGATGTGCTACAGGCCCACATAGAGGTGTCCACAGACACTATTAAAAGGGTCGGTCTCTAGACTGTATGATGTGCTACAGGCCCACATAGAGGTGTCCACAGACACTATTAAAAGGGTCGGTCTCTAGACTGTATGATGTGCTACAGGCCCACATAGAGGTGTCCACAGACACTATTAAAAGGGTCGGTCTCTAGACTGTATGATGTGCTACAGGCCCACATAGAGGTGTCCACAGACACTATTAAAGGGTCGGTCTCTAGACTGTATGATGTGCTACAGGCCCACATAGAGGTGTCCACAGACACTATTAAAAGGGTCGGTCTCTAGACTGTATGATGTGCTACAGGCCCACATAGAGGTGTCCACAGACACTATTAAAAGGGTCGGTCTCTAGACTGTATGATGTGCTACAGGCCCACATAGAGGTGTCCACAGACACTATTAAAAGGGTCGGTCTCTAGACTGTATGATGTGCTACAGGCCCACATAGAGGTATCCACAGACACTATAAAGAGGGTCGGTCTCTAGACTGTATGATGTGCTACAGGCCCACATAGAGGTATCCACAGACACTATTAAAAGGGTCGGTCTCTAGACTATATGATGTGCTACAGGCCCCCATAGAGGTATCCACAGACACTATTAAAAGGGTCGGTCTCTAGACTATATGATGTGCTACAGGCCCACATAGAGGTATCCACAGACACTATTAAAATGGTCGGTCTCTAGACTGTATGATGTGCTACAGGCCCCCATAGAGGTATCCACAGACACTATTAAAAGGGCTTGGGAACAAGAACTTGGTTCAGAAATCCCAGATGAGGACTGGGTAGAAGCTCTCAGATGAGGACTGGGTAGAAGCTCTCAGATGAGGACTGGGTAGAAGCTCTCAGATGAGGACTGGGTAGAAGCTCTCAGATGAGGACAAGCAGGATGAGGGGACGTTGACCCACTTGGACATGTCATAAGTTACATGCTCACTGGGCTCTCATTTTTGATGACTTATCTAAAGCCTTCGATTGAGTTCTAGCCCCAGACCTATTGACCGCTCTGTTTGCTACAGTTGATGGGAATAACCAGGAAGGGAAGGCTGTCTCTCTTTGTACTCTATTAGCCAAAAGGCTCATATTGCAATTTTTGAAATTGGAGACTGTACCTACCTTTGAAATGTGGCTACGGGATTTAGGGAATGTAATACATCTGAAAAGATACGATTTAATACCTCCAATAGAAGTCCAATGTTTTACAAAATATGTCAGCCGATACTGGATAAATGGTCTAGTCCCGCTTCATAACTGGGTTGACGATATGCTGCTACCCTGTGCTGTACTCTACTCAATATCTATTTTGGTTTTAACTACACTGCTTGTAATGACTATATGCTGCTACTCACTGCTGTACTCCACTCAGCATCTATTTAGGGTTTAACTACACTGCTTGTAATGACTACATGCTGCTACTCACTGCTGTACTCCACTCAGCATCTATTTAGGGTTTAACTACACTGCTTGTAATGACTATATGCCGTCTTCTTATACATGTACCACCTAATAGGATTTAGTTGTATTTTGTGTATGTGTGAGTTAAGTTTTGTTTTGTCCTCTAAATTGCCCATCCCATTCAACAGTACAATGAATGTCAATGTTTGTATCGCTGTCTTTAAAAGAATAACATCTATTGGAAAATAATAAGGATATATTATTTTTTTTAAATCATATGACCCACTGAAGAGATTCGTTTTCAGTAAAGACTTAAAGGTTGAGACCGAGTCTGCGTCTCTGACATGGGTAGGCAGACCGTTCCCATAAAAATGGAGCTCTATAGGAGAAAGCCCTGCCTCCAGCTGTTTGCTTAGAAATTCTAGGGACAATTAGGAGGCCTGCGTCTTGTGACCGTAGCGTACGTGTAGGTATGTACGGCAGGACCAAATCAGAGAGATGGGTAGGAGCAAGCCCATGTAATGCTTTGTAGGTTAGCAGTAAAACCTTGAAATCAGCCCTTGCTTTGAAAGGAAGCCAGTGTAGAGAGGCTAGCACTGGAGTAATATGATCAAATGTTTTGGTTCTAGTCAGGATTCTAGCAGCCGTATTTAGCACTAACTGAAGTTTATTTAGTGCTTTATCCGGGTAGCCGGAAAATAGAGCATTGCAGTAGTCTAACCTAGAAGTAACAAAAGCATGGATTAGCTTTTCTGCATAAAAATTTTAAGAAGATGGAAGGTTTAGATGCCATCACTATTTTTGTGAATGTGTCAAGAGAAACAGGATTTGTTTTAAAACTTGATCCTTCATTGATCCTAGATCCTTGCAGTTCTGTGGACAAATGAGTTTTGGAGAAATAAGCAGCGTTCCTCGAGTTCAGAGGTCCCTGAATTCCTATCAGACTGTTACTTGATCCACACAAGGTTGGTCCTGTTTGTGGGTGAGTCCCAGAAAGAGGGCCAATTATCTACAAATTATATCTTTCGGGAGGGACAGAAAACAGTTTTCAACCAGCGATTGAGTTGTGAGACTCTGCTGTAGAGCTCATCACTCTCCCTAACTGGGAGGGGACCAGAAACAATTACTGCTGTAGAGCTCATCACTCCCCCTAACTGGGAGGGGGCCAGAGACAATTACTCAATGCCAACACATCTTTCTAGCTGATTTACACGCTGAAGTTATCTTGCGCTTGGTGACATGACTGTTTCATCCTAACATCGTTGGTGCCAACGTGGATAACAATATCATTATACCATCTAGCTTTAGCCAGCACCATCTTCAGATTAGCCTTAACGTCGGTAGCCCTGCCCCCTGGGTAAACAGATTAGCCTTAACGTCGGTAGCCCTGCCCCAGTTTTAGCTTTAGCCAGCACCATCTTCAGATTAGCCTTAACGTCGGTAGCCCTGCCCCCTGGGTAAACAGATTAGCCTTTAACCTAGCCCTGCCCCAGTTTTAGCTTTAGCCAGCACCATCTTCAGATTAGCCTTAACGCCGGTAGCCCTGCCCCCTGGTAAACAGATTAGTTTTAGCCCTGCCCCAGTTTTAGCTTTAGCCAGCACCATCTTCAGATTAGCCTTAACGTCGGTAGCCCTGCCCCCTGGGTAAACAGATTAGCCTTAACGTCGGTAGCCCTGCCCCAGTTTTAGCTTTAGCCAGCACCATCTTCAGATTAGCCTTAACGTCGGTAGCCCTGCCCCCTGGTAAACAGATTAGCCTTAACGTCGGTAGCCCTGCCCCAGTTTTAGCTTTAGCCAGCACCATCTTCAGATTAGCCTTAACGTCGGTAGCCCTGCCCCAGTTTTAGCTTTAGCCAGCACCATCTTCAGATTAGCCTTAACGTCGGAAGCCCTGCCCCCTGGTAAACAGATTAGCCTTAACGTCAGTAGCCCTGCCCCCTGGTAAACAGATTAGCCTTAGCGTCGGTAGCCCTGCCCCCTGGTAAACAGATTAGCCTTAACGCCGGAAGCCCTGCCCCTGGTAAACAGATTAGCCTTAACGCCAGTAGCCCTGCCCCTGGTAAACAGATTAGCCTTAACGTCGGTAGCCCTGCCCCCTGGTAAACAGATTAGCCTTAACGTCGGTAGCCCTGCCCCCTGGTAAACAGATTAGCCTTAACGTCGGTAGCCCTGCCCCCTGGTAAACAGATTAGCCTTAACGTCGGTAGCCCTGCCCCCTGGGTAAACAGTGTATGATCGCTGGATGATTCGTTTTAAGTCTAATACTGCGGGTAATGGAGTCACCAATGACTAGGGTTTTCAATTTGTTAGAGCTAATGGTGGGTCAGACCCTGTAACGGGAAGATCTGAGAAGGCTCGGCCTCTGACTCTTTGCTTGTGAAATGTGAATCACTTGGCTAGCTAGCTATACTGAACTTAAGCTACTGGTATGATACAGAGTCTGTGCCACTGTAACAGTACAACTTTAGACCGTCCCCTCGTCCCTACCCGGGCGCGAACCAGGGACCCTCTACACACATCAACAACAGTCACCCTCAAAGCATTGTTACCCATCGCTCCACAACAGCCACAGTCTGCAGAACAAGGGGAACCACTACTTCAAGGTCTCAGAGCAGGTGACGTCACCGATTGAAACGCTATTTAGCGCGCACCACCGCTAACTAAGCTAGCCGTTACACATCCGTTACAGAAGTGCATCAGGCTGTGATTTAATAAAGTAGATGACTCAACTGTAGACTCATTTACAGCAAGCGGTGGCGGAGCACCAAGTCTAGGTCCAAGAGGCTTCAAAACAGCTTCTACGCCCAAGCAATAAGACTCCTGAACAGCTAATAAAACGGCTACCCAGACCCCTCTTTTACACTGCTGCTACTCTCTGTTCATAATCTATGCATAGTCACTTTAACTCTACCTACATGTACATACTACCTCAACTAACTGGTGCCCCCGCACATTGATTCTGTACCGGTACCCCCTGTATATAGCCCCTGTATATAGCCTCCACATTGACTCTGTACCACCCTGTATATAGCCTCCACATGGACTCTGTACCCCCCTGTATATAGCCTCCACATTGACTCTGTACTGATACCCCCAGTATATAGCCTCCACATTGACTCTGTACCGGTACCCCCTGTATATAGCCTCCACATTGACTCTGTACCACCCTGTATATAGCCTCCACACTGACTCTGTACCCCCCTGTATATAGCCTCCACATTGACTCTGTACCCGCCTATATATATCCTCCACATTGACTCTGTACCGGTACCCCCTGTATATAGCCTCCACATTGACTCTGTACCCCCTGTATATAGCCTCCACATTGACTCTGTACCGGTACCCCCTGTATATAGACTCCACATTGACTCTGTACCGTAATACCCTGTATATAGCCTCCACATTGACTCTGTACCGGTACCCCCTGTATATAGACTCCACATTGACTCTCTACCATAACACCCTGTATATAGCCTCCACATTGACTCTGTACTGGTACCCCCTGTATATAGCCTCCACATTGACTCTTTACCGGTACCCCCTGTATATAGCCTCCACATTGACTCTGTACCGGTACCCCCTGTATATAGCATCCACACTGACTCTGTACCGGTACCCCCTGTATATAGCATCCACATTGACTCTGTACCGTAATACCCTGTATATAGCCTCCACATTGACTCTGTACCGGTACCCCCTGTATATAGACTCCACATTGACTCTCTACCATAACACCCTGTATATAGCCTCCACATTGACTCTGTACTGGTACCCCCTGTATATAGCCTCCACATTGACTCTTTACCGGTACCCCCTGTATATAGCCTCCACATTGACTCTGTACCGGTACCCCCTGTATATAGCATCCACACTGACTCTGTACCGGTACCCCCTGTATATAGCATCCACATTGACTCTGTACCGTAATACCCTGTATATAGCCTCCACATTGACTCTGTACCGGTACCCCCTGTATATAGCCTCCACATTGACTCTGTGCCGGTACCCCCTGTATATAGCCTCCACACTGACTCTGTACCGGTACCCCCTGTATATAGCCTCCACATTGACTCTGTACCGTAATACCCTGTATATAGCCTCCACATTGACTCTGTACCGTTACCCCCTGTATATAGCCTCCACATTGACTCTTTACCGGTACCCCCTGTATATAGCTTCCACATTGACTCTGTACCGGTACCCCCTGTATATAGCATCCACACTGACTCTGTACCGGTACCCCCTGTATATAGCCTCCACATGGACTCTGTACCCCCCTGTATATAGCCTCCACATTGACTCTGTACTGATACCCGCAGTATATAGCCTCCACATTGACTCTGTACCGGTACCCCCTGTATATAGCCTCCACATTGACTCTGTACCACCCTGTATATAGCCTCCACACTGACTCTGTACCCCCCTGTATATAGCCTCCACATTGACTCTGTACCCGCCTATATATAGCCTCCACATGGACTCTGTACCCCCCTGTATATAGCCTCCACATTGACTCTGTACCCCCTGTATATAGCCTCCACATGGACTCTGTACCCCCCTGTATATAGCCTCCACATTGACTCTGTACCGGTACCCCCTGTATATAGCATCCACACTGACTCTGTACCGGTACCCCCTGTATATAGCATCCACATTGACTCTGTACCGTAATACCCTGTATATAGCCTCCACATTGACTCTGTACCGGTACCCCCTGTATATATACTCCACATTGACTCTTTACCGGTACCCCCTGTATATAGCCTCCACATTGACTCTGTACCGGTACCCCCTGTATATAGCCTCCACATTCACTCTGTACCGGTACCCCCTGTATATAGCCTCCACATTGACTCTGTACCGGTACCCCCTGTATATAGCCTCCACATTGACTCTGTACCCGCCTATATATAGCCTCCACATTGACTCTGTACTGGTACCCCCTGTATATAGCCTCCACATTGACTCTGTACCGGTACCCCCTGTATATAGCATCCACACTGACTCTGTACCGGTACCCCCTGTATATAGCATCCACATTGACTCTGTACCGTAATACCCTGTATATAGCCTCCACATTGACTCTGTACCGGTACCCCCTGTATATAGCCTCCACATTGACTCTGTACTGGTACCCCCTGTATATAACCTCCACATTGACTCTGTGCCGGTACCCCCTGTATATAGCCTCCACATTGACTCTCTACCATAACACCCTGTATATAGCCTCCACATTGACTCTGTACTGGTACCCCCTGTATATAGCCTCCACATTGACTCTGTACCGGTACCCCCTGTATATAGCCTCCACATTGACTCTGTACCGGTACCCCCTGTATATAGCCTCCACATTGACTCTGTACCCCCCTGTATATAGCCTCCACATTGACTCTGTACCGGTACCCCCTGTGTAAGGGTTTTCCTGTGGTGAAGTAGAGGACCAAAACGCAGCGTGGTTTTATTGATTCATGTTTAATAAAAACAGATAAACATGAACACTACAAAACAATAAACGTGGAAAACCAAAAACAGTCCTATCTGGTGCAAAACACAGAGACAGGAACAATCACCCACAAACACAGTGAAACCCAGGCTACCTAAGTATGATTCTCAATCAGAGACAACTAATGACACCTGCCTCTGATTGAGAACCATACTAGGCCGAAACATAGAAATACCCCAAAACATAGAAAAACAAACATAGACTGCCCACCCAACTCACGCCCTGACCATAATAAATAAATACAAAACAAAGGAAATAAAGGTCAGAACGTGACACCCTGTATATAGCCTCCACATTGACTCTCTACCATAACACCCTGTATATAGCCTCCACATTGACTTGTAAATGAGCCTTTCATTGTAAGGTCTACATTTGTTGTATTAGGCACATGTGACAAATACAATTTGATTTGACTTGATCATATACTCGCTCAGCCTGCGGGCCTGTTTTGACACATGGGCGCTAGCCTATTAGCAATGTTATGACTGTGCCCTTGCTAGTTTGATTGGATTGACTTTCCCAGCCTTAGTTACAGTCATATGTGTTGTTCAATATATTGAGTCATTGAAATTGAAAGTTCATCCCGAATGGGTGGAGGCAGCACAGAATGTACCAGGCCAGCTGTGGTTTAACACCTGACAGCAATATTTTTGGGACTACCAAGAAATGTATTGGTGAATTATATTAGTCATGCATTGAACTGCAGCCACATATTCTGACGTCTTACTATACATCATGGATTTTTTGTTGTTGTCAAATATAACCTGTTTTTTAAACCTCGTATGAAGTTGGTTTTGAATCATAAACTGAGAATTTGATATTTTTGACTGATATTATGATTGTCTGTTTCTGTCACACCTACTCTCCTCATCACTACACACACCTGGTCCCCATCATTACACATACCTGGTTCCCACCATTACGCACACCTGGTCCCCAATCATTACGCACATCTGGTCCTCATCATTACACACACCTGGTCCGCATCATTACACACACCTGGTCCATCATTACACACACCTGGTCCCCAATCATTACACACACCTGGTCCCCATCTTTGTGCACACCTGGTCCCCATCATTACGCACACCTGGTCCCCATCATTACACACACCTGGTCCCCATCATTACACACACCTGGTCCCCGATCATTACGCACAACGGGTCCCCATCATTACGCACACCTGGTCCCCACATTACGCACACCTGGTCCCCATCATTATGCACACCTGGTCCCGATCATTATGCACACCTGGTCCCCAATCATTACGCACACCTGATACCCAATCATTACACACATCTGGTCTCCATCATTATGCACACCTGGTCCCCATCATTATGCACACCTGGTCCCCATCATTATGCACACCTGGTCCCCAATCATTACGCACACCTGGTCCCCAATCATTACACACATCTGGTCTCCATCATTATGTACACCTGGTCCCCATCATTACGCACACCTGGTCCCCATCATTATGCACACCTGTTCCCCATCATTACACACACCTGGTCCCCATC
The DNA here is from genome assembly GCF_034236695.1 of Oncorhynchus nerka. NCBI lineage: Eukaryota > Metazoa > Chordata > Actinopteri > Salmoniformes > Salmonidae > Oncorhynchus > Oncorhynchus nerka. Next base: position 103,272,912 of record NC_088410.1, on the reverse strand, counting down.
AATATGCACACGTCTGGTCCCCATCATTATGCACACCTGGTCCCCATCATTACACACACCTGGTCCCCATCATTACACACACCTGGTCCCCAATCATTACGCACACCTGGTCCCCAATCATTACGCACACCTGGTCCCCATCATTATGCACACCTGTTCCCCATCATTACACACACCTGGTCCCCATCATTACGTACACCTGGTCCCCATCATTACACACTTGTTGTTTAGTTGGTTGGTTGGTTGTTTGGTTGGTTGTTTGGTTAGTTAGTTCCCATCATTACACACACCTGATTACATTGTAATAGAACGATAGGTTACATTGTAATGGATTATATTTCTATGGTCACTTCCTCCTTTAAGAGATTACCAGAATCTATATAGTTGGCTGGTCGGTTGGTTGGTTGGTTAGTTGGTTGGTTGGTTGGTTAGTTGGTTCGTTGGTTAATTCGTTGGCTTGTTGGTTGGTTAGTTGGTTGGCTGGTTTGTTCGTCGGTTAGTTGGCTGATCGGTTGGTTGCTTAGTTGGTTGGTTAGTTGGTTGGCTGGTTTGTTTGTTGGTTAGTTGGCTGGTTGGTTGGTTGGTTGGTTAGTTGGTAGTTTGGTTGGTTGGCTGGTTGGTTGGTTGGTTAATAAGTTGTTTAGTTGGTTGGTTGGTTGGCTTGTTGTTTGGTTGGCATGATTGGTTGGTTGGTTGGTTGGTTGGTTGGTTCGTTCGTTAGTTAGTTAGTTAGATAGTTGGTTGGTTGTTTGGGTAGTTAGTTAGTTAGTTAGGTAGGTAGGTAGGTAGGTAGGTAGGTAGGTAGTTAGTTAGTTAGTTAGTTAGTTAGTTAGTTAGTTAGTTAGATAGTTGGTTGGTTGTTTGGTTAGTTAGTTAGTTAGTTAGTTAGTTAGTTAGTTAGTTAGTTAGTTAGTTAGTTAGGTAGGTAGGTAGGTAGGTAGGTAGGTAGGTAGTTAGTTAGTTAGTTAGTTAGTTAGTTAGTTAGTTAGTTAGTTAGTTAGTT
>NC_088410.1:102686387-102926409 GCF_034236695.1 Oncorhynchus nerka | reverse complement strand
CCGACACTCTACACACCCTGGACCCTCCGACACTCTACACACCCTGGGCCCTCCGACACTCTACACACCCTGGGCCCTCCGACCTCCAACACTACACACCCTGGGCCCTCCGACACTCTACACACCCTGGACCCTCCAGACACCCTACACACCCTGGACCCTCCGACACTCTACACACCCTGGACCCTGAGACACTCTACACGCCCTGGGCCCTCCAACACTTTACACACCCTGGGCCCTCCGACACTCTACACACCCTGGACCCTCCAGACACCCTACACACCCTGGACCCTCCGACACTCTACACACCCTGGACCCTGAGACACTCTACACGCCCTGGGCCCTCCAACACTTTACACACCCTGGGCACTCCGACACTCTACACACCCTGGACCCTCCAGACACCCTACACACCCTGGGCCCTCCGACACCCTACACACCCTGGACCCTCCGACACTCTACACACCCTGGACCCTCCGACACTCTACACACCCTGGGCCCTCCGACACCCTACACACCCCTGGACCCTCCGACACTCTACACCCCTGGGCCCTCCGACACTCTACACCCCTGGACCCTCCGACACTCTACACACCCTGGGCCCTCCGACACTCTACACACCTGGGCCCTCCGACACCCTACACACCCTGGACCCTCCGACACTCTACACACCCTGGACCCTCCAGACACCCTACACACCCTGGACCCTCCGACACTCTACACACCCTGGGCCCTCCAACACTTTACACACCCTGGGCCCTCCAGACACCCTACACACCCTGGGCCCTCCAGACACCCTACACACCCTGGGCCCTCCGACACTCAACACACCCTGGACCCTCCGACACTCTACACACCCTGGGCCCTCCAACACTTTACACACCCTGGGCCCTCCAGACACCCTACACCCCTGGGCCCTCCGACACTCAACACACCCTGGACCCTCCAACACTCTACACACCCTGGACCCTCCAACACTTTACAGGACACCTCTGTATTCTGCAATAAATTCCTCAGCTTAAACAATAACAGTAACGCTGTAATGCCCGGGAGATGACAGTAACCTTGTGACACACAGCTGGTAGGGACACACATGTGTTAAACGATTGAGGTAAAAAGGCCTTTAAACAGAGCAAAGTTCATGTCACTTTACCTAAAGGGGTTATAAAGGCCTTATTAAGGGGTTAAACAGGCCTTATTAAGGGGTTATAAAGGCCTTATTAAGGGGTTATAAAGGTCTTATTAAGGGTTATAAAGGCCTTATTAAGGGGTTATAAAGGCCTTATTAAGGGGTTAAACAGGCCTTATTAAGGGTTATACAGGCCTTATTAAGGGTTATACAGGCCTTATTAAGGGGTTATAAAGGCCTTATTAAGGGGTTAAACAGGCCTTAAGGGGTTATAAAGGCCTTATTAAGGGTTATAGAGGACTTAAGTTATAGATCTTACAGTGCCTTCATAAAGTATTCACAACCCTTGATTTTTGTCATACTTTGTTGTGTTACTGCCTGAAATTAAAATGGATTTAATTTTGAGATTTTGTGTCACTGGTCTACACACACACACACACACACACAATACCCCATAACGTCAAAGTGGAATTATGTTTATAGACATTTTTACAAATGAATAAATAATAAAAAGCTAAGAAAAGAGAGAGAGACGTGAATAGCAGACAACCTGAGCTCATCAGACATCTCACACCACTGACCGAGAGAGAGACGTGAATAGCAGACAACCTGAGCTCATCAGACATCTCACACCACTGACTGAGAGAGAGACGTGAATAGCAGACAACCTGAGCTCATCAGACATCTCACACCACTGACTGAGAGAGAGACGTGAATAGCAGACAACCTGAGCTCATCAGACATCTCACACCACTGACTGAGAGAGAGACGTGAATAGCAGACAACCTGAGCTCATCAGACATCTCACACCACTGACTGAGAGAGAGACGTGAATAGCAGACAACCTGAGCTCATCAGACATCTCACACCACTGACTGAGAACGATGATGAACAACAGAGCAGCTCAGAGAATTGGGCTGCTGACAGACTGTACTGAGATACAAGGCCTAGTTAGGCCTGGCTACAACAGGCTGCTGACAGACTGTACTGAGATACAAGGCCTAGGTAGGCCTGGCTACAACAGGCTGCTGACAGACTGTACTGATATACAAGGCCTAGGTAGGCCTGGCTACAACAGGCTGCTGACAGACTGTACTGAGATACAAGGCCTAGTTAGGCCTGGCTACAACAGGCTGCTGACAGACTGTACTGAGATACAAGGCCTAGGTAGGCCTGGCTACAACAGGCTGCTGACAGACTGTACTGAGATACAAGGCCTAGTTAGGCCTGGCTACAACAGGGTGCTGACAGACTGTACTGATATACAAGGCCTAGGTAGGCCTGGCTACAACAGGCTGCTGACAGACTGTACTGAGATACAAGGCCTAGGTAGGCCTGGCTACAACAGGGTGCTGACAGACTGTACTGAGATACAAGGCCTAGTTAGGCCTGGCTACAACAGGGTGCTGACAGACTGTACTGAGATACAAGGCCTAGTTAGGCCTGGCTACAACAGGCTGCTGACAGACTGTACTGAGATACAAGGCCTAGTTAGGCCTGGCTACAACAGGCTGCTGACAGACTGTACTGAGATACAAGGCCTAGTTAGGCCTGGCTACAACAGGCTGCTGACAGACTGTACTGAGATACAAGGCCTAGTTAGGCCTGGCTACAACAGGGTGCTGACAGACTGTACTGAGATACAAGGCCTAGTTAGGCCTGGCTACAACAGGCTGCTGACAGACTGTACTGAGATACAAGGCCTAGTTAGGCCTGGCTACAACAGGGTGCTGACAGACTGTACTGAGATACAAGGCCTAGTTAGGCCTGGCTACAACAGGCTGCTGACAGACTGTACTGAGATACAAGGCCTAGTTAGGCCTGGCTACAACAGGCTGCTGACAGACTGTACTGAGATACAGGGCCTAGTTAGGCCTGGCTACAACAGGCTGCTGACAGACTGTACTGAGATACAGGGCCTAGGTAGGCCTGGCTACAACAGGGTGCTGACAGACTGTACTGAGATACAAGGCCTAGTTAGGCCTGGCTACAACAGGTGCTGACAGACTGTACTGAGATACAAGGCCTAGTTAGGCCTGGCTACAACAGGCTGCTGACAGACTGTACTGAGATACAAGGCCTAGTTAGGCCTGGCTACAACAGGGTGCTGACAGACTGTACTGAGATACAAGGCCTAGTTAGGCCTGGCTACAACAGGCTGCTGACAGACTGTACTGAGATACAAGGCCTAGTTAGGCCTGGCTACAACAGGCTGCTGACAGACTGTACTGAGATACAAGGCCTAGTTAGGCCTGGCTACAACAGGCTGCTGACAGACTGTACTGAGATACAAGGCCTAGTTAGGCCTGGCTACAACAGGGTGCTGACAGACTGTACTGATATACAAGGCCTAGGTAGGCCTGGCTACAACAGGCTGCTGACAGACTGTACTGAGATACAAGGCCTAGTTAGGCCTGGCTACAACAGGGTGCTGACAGACTGTACTGAGATACAAGGCCTAGTTAGGCCTGGCTACAACAGGCTGCTGACAGACTGTACTGAGATACAAGGCCTAGTTAGGCCTGGCTACAACAGGGTGCTGACAGACTGTACTGATATACAAGGCCTAGTTAGGCCTGGCTACAACAGGCTGCTGACAGACTGTACTGATATACAAGGCCTAGGTAGGCCTGGCTACAACAGACTGCTGACAGGCAGATTGTACTGAGATGCTAGGAAGAGACAGGCCAGGCTACAACAGACTGCTGACAGGCAGATTGTACTGAGATGCTAGGAAGAGACAGGCCAGGCTACAACAGACTGCTGACAGGCAGATTGTACTGAGATACTAGGAAGAGACAGGCCAGGCTACAACAGACTGCTGACAGACAGATTGTACTGAGATACTAGGAAGAGACAGGCCAGGCTACAACAGACTGCTGACAGACAGATTGTACTGAGATACTAGGAAGAGACAGGCCAGGCTACAACAGACTGCATTAGCTATAACATCACAACCTGGCATCTTTCCTCACAAGCCCCTCTCTGCCTGTCAGATGTTTATGCCATCTTGACAGCCTTAGGAGGAAACTATTGCCATTAAAAGGTTGGTTAGAAAATGTATAGCAGCATAATTTTATTCACAAGCTAAGATAGCTGCTAGCATTTAGCCACCCAGGAGCACAATGTCATTTACTAGCTAGATGTTAACTGGTAGCATTTAGCCACCCAGGAGCACAATGTAATTTACTAGCTAGATGTTAACTGGTAGCCTTTAGCCACCCAGGAGCACAATGTAATTTACTAGCTAGATGTTAACTGGTAGCATTTAGCCACCCAGGAGCACAATGTCATTTACTAGCTAGATGTTAACTGCTAGCCTTTAGCCACCCAGGAGCACAATGTCATTTACTAGCTAGATGTTAACTGCTAGCCTTTAGCCACCCAGGAGCACAATGTCATTTACTAGCTAGATGTTAACTGCTAGCCTTTAGCCACCCAGGAGCACAATGTCATTTACTAGCTAGATGTTAACTGCTAGCCTTTAGCCAACCAGGAGCACTGTCATTTACTAGCTAGATGCTAACTGGTAGCATTTAGCCAACCAGGAGCACAATGTCATTTACTAGCTAGATGTTAACTGCTAGCCTTTAGCCACCCAGGAGCACAATGTCATTTACTAGCTAGATGTTAACTGCTAGCATTTAGCCACCCAGGAGCACAATGTCATTTACTAGCTAGATGTTAACTGCTAGCCTTTAGCCAACCAGGAGCACTGTCATTTACTAGCTAGATGCTAACTGGTAGCATTTAGCCAACCAGGAGCACAATGTCATTTACTAGCTAGATGTTAACTGCTAGCCTTTAGCCACCCAGGAGCACAATGTCATTTACTAGCTAGATGTTAACTGCTAGCATTTAGCCACCCAGGAGCACAATGTCATTTACTAGCTAGATGTTAACTGCTAGCCTTTAGCCACCCAGGAGCACAATGTAATTTACTAGCTAGATGTTAACTGCTAGCCTTTAGCCACCCAGGAGCACAATGTCATTTACTAGCTAGATGTTAACTGCTTTAGCCACCCAGGAGCACAATGTCATTTACTAGCTAGATGTTAACTGCTAGCCTTTAGCCACCCAGGAGCACAATGTCATTTACTAGCTAGATGTTAACTGCTAGCCTTTAGCCACCCAGGAGCACAATGTCATTTACTAGCTAGATGTTAACTGTAGCCTTTAGCCACCCAGGAGCACTATGTCATTTACTAGCTAGATGTTAACTGCTAGCCTGAAACACAATGCCATTTACTAGCTAGATGTTAACTGCTAGCCTGAAACACAATGCCAATCACTAGCTAGCTGCAAGCATAGCAACATGTAGCCACCCTGGGGAGCAGCTATGGTTTCATGGATGCGGAGAGGTCGGGCAGGCCGAGGAAGAAGGGGAAACGTCAGAGGGCCACCATGTTTAACAAGGCCCTTTGGCCTAAAGGAAAAGTGGGCTAACCGGTGGTAGTGGAGGGAGGAGGACACCACATCCCAGAAATGACCAGGAGGATTTACCAACAGCCGTACAGTACTGCATCGTCAATGGTCATGTCACAGCCCCCCGCCCCTAGCTAGAGTCCATCTCAACCTGGGTCCCTGGTTGAGAGAGAGAACCATTCCTGGACATGGCCTTGCATCGATATCAGGAGGGAAGCCGTTAGTGTCCTGGGTCCCTGGTTGAGAGAGAGAACCATTCCTGGACATGGCCTTGCATCGATATCAGGAGGGAAGCCGTTAGTGTCCTGGGTCCCTGGTTGAGAGAGAGAACCATTCCTGGACATGGCCTTGCATCGATATCAGGAGGAAGCCGTTAGTGTCCTGGTTCCCTGGTTGAGAGAGAGAACCATTCCTGGACATGGCCTTGCATCGATATCAGGAGGGAAGCCGTTAGTGTCCTGGGTTCCTGGTTGAGAGAGAGAACCATTCCTGGACATGGCCTTGCATCGATATCAGGAGGGAAACCGTTAGTGTCCTGGGTTCCTGGTTGAGAGAGAGAACCATTCCTGGACATGGCCTTGCATCGATATCAGGAGGGAAGCCGTTAGTGTCCTGGGTCCCTGGTTGAGAGAGAGAACCATTCCTGGACATGGCCTTGCATCGATATCAGGAGGGAAGCCGTTAGTGTCCTGGGTCCCTGGTTGAGAGAGAGAACCATTCCTGGACATGGCCTTGCATCGATATCAGGAGGGAAGCCGTTAGTGTCCTGGGTCCCTGGTTGAGAGAGAGAACCATTCCTGGACATGGCCTTGCATCGATATCAGGAGGGAAACCGTTAGTGTCCTGGGTCCCTGGTTGAGAGAGAGAACCATTCCTGGACATGGCCTTGCATCGATATCAGGAGGGAAGCCGTTAGTGTCCTGGGTCCCTGGTTGAGAGAGAGAACCATTCTTGGACATGGCCTTGCATCGATATCAGGAGGGAAGCCGTTAGTGTCCTGGTTCCCTGGTTGAGAGAGAAACCATTCCTGGACATGGCCTTGCATCGATATCAGGAGGGAAGCCGTTAGTGTCCTGGGTCCCTGGTTGAGAGAGAGAACCATTCCTGGACATGGCCTTGCATCGATATCAGGAGGGAAACCGTTAGTGTCCTGGGTTCCTGGTTGAGAGAGAGAACCATTCCTGCATCTGTGACTCCTCACATCCTCTCTCGTCATCTCCTTCTCAACCAGTGGAGACCTTCCTCCTCAGTGATTTTTTTAAAATAGTGAAACTAAAAGTTATCCTTTATAGATAAAACTATACTAAATATATTCACGTCACCAAATAATTGAACCACTGTAGGTTCTAGCAACCTCATGATGGGTACAGGGAAAATGAGACTATCGTGTGGTAGACTAAAAACCTATGGGATGTTGCATTGAACTGGGTGAATGGAATAGGACTGTCATCCAATATGCTGTTATAGAAATAAGGCCGTGCTCATAGAAAAATAGTAATAATCCTCCCTCGTCTTAAAACGGCACTGACCGCCACTGTTCTCAACCCCACTTCCTCTCTAATGGGAAGGAGGTGAGGAAATAGGACATGAGGAAATAGTAAATAGGATGCAAGGATTGAAGGAAAGTTGATTTGAGATTTGAACCTTCCTCTCTAATGGGAAGGAGGCGAGGAAATAGGAAGCAAGGAAATAGGACGCAAGGATTGAAGGAAAGTTGATTTGAGAGATAGAGCCTCAGGTGAGCCAGCGGAGTAGTCTGCTATTGGGGTCTCTCCATAAAAATAGAATAACTAGATTCAAGTCAAATGGGCCTGTGATAGGTGGACCGGCGGCCATATTGAGTGTACCCATAGGAGGAAGTCATTCTGTGTCTATGGTTCTCTCTGTCCTCAGGGACCAGTCCAGACGTCTCTATGGGAGGTGTCATTTATCACCAGCAGTCAATAAGTCAGTCAGTCAGTCAGACAATAAGTCAGACAGGCAGTCAATAAGTCAGTCAGTCAGTCAGACAATAAGTCAGACAGGCAGTCAATAAGTCAGTCAGTCAATAAGTCAGTCAGTCAGTCAGACAATAAGTCAGTCAGTCAGTCAGACAATAAGTCAGTCAGTCAGTCAGACAATAAGTCAGTCAGTCAGTCAGACAATAAGTCAGTCAGTCAGTCAGACAATAAGTCAGACAGGCAGTCAATAAGTCAGTCAGTCAGACAATAAGTCAGTCAGTCAGTCAGACAATCAGACAATAAGTCAGTCAGTCAGTCAGACAATAAGTCAGTCAGTCAGTCAGACAATAAGTCAGTCAGTCAGTCAGTCAATAAGTCAGTCAGTCAGTCAGACAATAAGTCAGACAGGCAGTCAGACAATAAGTCAGACAGGCAGTCAGTCAGTCAGTCAGACAATAAGTCAGTCAGTCAGTCAATAAGTCAGTCAGTCAGACAGTCAGTCAGTCAGACAGTCAGTCAGTCAGTCAGTCAGTCAGTCAGACAATAAGTCAGTCAGTCAGACAATAAGTCAGTCAGTCAGTCAGACAGTCAGTCAGACAATAAGTCAGTCAGTCAGTCAGTCAGACAGACAGACAGTCAGTCATTTGCTCTATCTGACAGCCAGCCTAGCACCATGCTGCTCTGCATAAAGGCTATACTCCCTCAGGACTCCTTCCTTCCCAACACTGCCTGACTGGCTGACTGGCTGCCTGCCTGGCTGGTTGGCTGACTGGCTGGCTGGCTGACTGGCTGGCTGGCTGACTGCCTGGTTGGCTGACTGGCTGGCTGACTGGCTGACTGGTTGGCTGACTGGCTGGCTATGTGCTCTGCGACATCCTAATACGCTAATACACCTCACTGCAAACATTCAGCTGCCAATACGCTGCTTAGCACAATCAGACAGGAGACAACCGACACTAGGCTGCGTTCCAAATGGCACCCTATTCCCCCATAGGGCCCTGGTCTAAAGTAGTGCACTACCCCATAGGCTGCGTTCCAAATGGCACCCTATTCCCCCATAGGGCCCTGGTCTAAAGTAGTGCACTACCCCATAGGGCCCTGGTTAAAGTAGTGCACTACATAGGGAATAGGGTGTAATTTGAGAAGTAGACGAGATGTCAAGACTCCTTAGGCTAACGGACATCTCTGGACTAACAAAGCCAGCATCGGAGGATCAGACTGAAAAGCAGTTAATGTAACGACTCTTGGTGTTAGGTTAGGTTAGGTTATCTAATCACATTTTATTAATCACATGTGCCCAATACAACAGGTGTAGGTAGACCTTACCGTGAAATAACCCACAATGCAGTGTTATGAAAAGATTTACTAAATAAACGAACACAATAAAATAACAATAACAAAGCTATATATGGGTGTACCGGTACCGAGTCAATGTGGGGGGGTACAGGTTAGTCAATGTGGGGGTACAGGTTAGTCAATGTGGGTGGGTACAGGTTAGTCAATGTGGGGGGGTACAGGTTAGTCGATGTGGGGGGGTACAGGTTAGTCAATGTGGGGGGGTTACAGGTTAGTCAATGTGGGGGTGCAGGTTAGTCAATGTGGGGGGTACAGGTTAGTCAATGTGGGGGGTACAGGTTAGTCAATGTGGGGGGGGTACAGGTTAGTCAATGTGGGGGGGTACAGGTTAGTCAATGTGGGGGGGTACAGGTTAGTCAATGTGGGGGTACAGGTTAGTCAATGTGGGGGGTACAGGTTAGTCAATGTGGGGGGTACAGGTTAGTCAATGTGGGGGTACAGGTTAGGTTAGTCAATGTGGGGGTACAGGTTAGTCAATGTGGGGGTACAGGTTAGTCAATGTGGGGTACAGGTGTGGGGGGGGTACAGGTTAGTCAATGTGGGGGTACAGGTTAGTCAAGGTAATTGGAGGTCATATGTTCATTTGTGTTTTAATTTAAACCTTTATTTTAACTAGGCAAGTCAGTTAAAGAACAAATTCATATTTACAATGACGGCCTCCCAAAAGACAAAAAGGACTTCTGTGGAGACGGGGACCAACACTATAAATATAGGACATGGCACACATCACGACAAGAGATACAACACTACAAAAAGACAGGCCTAAGACAACAACACAGCATGGTAGCAACACATGACAACACAGCATGGCAGCAACACATGACAACACAGCATGGTAGCAACACATGACAACAGCATGGTAGCAACACATGACAACACAGCATGGCAGCAACACATAACAACACAGCATGGTAGCAACACATAACAACACAGCATGGTAGCAACACATGACAACACAGCATGGTAGCAACACATGACAACACAGCATGGCAGCAACACATAACAACACAGCATGGCAGCAACACATGACAACACAGCATGGTAGCAACACATGACAACACAGCATGGTAGCAACACATGACAACACAGCATGGTAGCAACACATGACAACACAGCATGGTAGCAACACATGACAACACAGCATGGCAGCAACACATGACAACACAGCATGGCAACAACACATGACAACACAGCATGGCAACACATGACAACAGCATGGCAGCAACACATGACAACACACATCTAGGTAGGGCACTGGTCAAACGCAGTGCACTATATAGGAGGGTTCTGGTCTACAGTAGTGCACTATATAGGAGGGTTCTGGTAGACAGTAGTGCACTATATAAGGAATAGGGTGCCATTTGGGACACATATTCTGCTAAACCAGGTACTGCCGAGTGGGGGGCTAGCACCTCTGAACAGAACAGCAGGGTCACTACGACCCACTACCTCAGGACAGCAGGGTCACTACGACCCACTACCTCAGGACAGCAGGGTCACTACGACCCACTAACTCAGGACAGCAGGGTCACTACGACATACTACCTCAGGACAGAACAGCACAGTCACTACGACCCACTACCTCAGGACAGAACAGCAGAGTCACTATGACCCACTACCTCAGAACAGAACAGCACAGCACAGTCACTACGACCCACTACCTCAGAACAGCAGGGTCACTACGACCCACTACCTCAGGACAGCAGGGTCACTACGACCCACTACCTCAGGACAGCAGGGTCACTACGACCCACTACCTCAGGACAGCAGGGTCACTACGACCCACTACCTCAGGACAGCAGGGTCACTACGACCCACTACCTCAGAACAGCAGGGTCACTACGACCCACTACCTCAGGACAGCAGGGTCACTACGACCCACTACCTCAGGACAGCAGGGTCACTACGACCCACTACCTCAGGACAGCAGGGTCACTACGACCCACTACCTCAGAACAGAACAGCACAGTCACTACGACCCACTACCTCAGAACAGAACAGCAGAGTCACTATGACCCACTACCTCAGAACAGAACAGCACAGCACAGTCACTACGACCCACTACCTCAGAACAGCAGGGTCACTACGACCCACTGCCTTGTCCTGGAACAGCAGGGTCACTGACGACCCACTACCTCAGGACAGCAGGGTCTGTCACTACAGAAACTACCTCAGGACAGCAGGGTCACTACTGACCCACTACCACATCAGGACAGCAGGGTCTGTCACATACAGACCCACTGCCTTAGGACATACAGGAAACTACTGCCTACCCACTACCTCAGGAAACTAGCAGGTCTGTCACATACAGAAACCCACTGTCACATCAGGAAACACTGCAGGGTCACTCACATACAGACCCACTACCTCAGAACAGAACAGCAGAGTCACTATGACCCACTACCTCAGAACAGAACAGCACAGCACAGTCACTACGACCCACTACCTCAGAACAGAACAGTGAGGCTTCAAGTTAATCAGCTGGAAAAATGGCAGAGCACATCAGCCTGGCTGTCTATCACAACAAACGGAACCTGGAAGGGAACCAGGGGCTTGTCTGACTGAATGGCAACCTATTCCCTCGATAGTGTATGGTCCCTGGTCTGTCACATACAGGAAACTACTGCCTAGTCCCTGGTCTGTCACATACAGGAAACTACTGCCTTGTCCCTGGTCTGTCACATACAGTCCCTGGTCTGTCACATACAGGAAACTACTGCCTTGTCCCTGGTCTGTCACATACAGGAAACTACTGCCTTGTCCCTGGTCTGTCACATACAGGAAACTACTGCCTTGTCCCTGGTCTGTCACATACAGGAAACTACTGCCTTGTCCCTGGTCTGTCACATACAGGAAACTACTGCCTTGTCCCTGGTCTGTCACATACAGGAAACTACTGCCTTGTCCCTGGTCTGTCACATACAGGAAACTACTGCCTAGTCCCTGGTCTGTCACATACAGGAAACTACTGCCTTGTCCCTGGTCTGTCACATACAGGAAACTACTGCCTTGTCCCTGGTCTGTCACATACAGGAAACTACTGCCTAGTCCCTGGTCTGTCACATACAGGAAACTACTGCCTTGTCCCTGGTCTGTCACATACAGGAAACTACTGCCTAGTCCCTGGTCTGTCACATACAGGAAACTACTGCCTTGTCCCTGGTCTGTCACATACAGGAAACTACTGCCTTGTCCCTGGTCTGTCACATACAGGAAACTACTGCCTAGTCCCTGGTCTGTCACATACAGGAAACTACTGCCTTGTCCCTGGTCTGTCACATACAGGAAACTACTGCCTTGTCCCTGGTCTGTCACATACAGGAAACTACTGCCTTGTCCCTGGTCTGTCACATACAGGAAACTACTGCCTTGTCTCTGGTCTGACACATACAGGAAACTACTGCCTTGTCCCTGGTCTGTCACATACAGGAAACTACTGCCTTGTCTCTGGTCTGTCACATACAGGAAACTACTGCCTAGTCCCTGGTCTGTCACATACAGGAAACTACTGCCTAGTCCCTGGTCTGTCACATACAGGAAACTACTGCCTAGTCCCTGGTCTGTCACATACAGGAAACTACTGCCTTGTCTCTGGTCTGACACATACAGGAATCTACTGCCTTGTCCCTGGTCTGACACATACAGGAAACTGGTGAAAACTAGGAAACGTTCCCATAGGTTAAGAGATATTCTCTGGACGCCTCATAGCAACATGATCATCACCACAATGGTCTTTCTAATATTAAGCCTTAGTCATAACATTATTCAATTGTTAGAAACCATTACACTGTTAGTACACACACACACACACACACACCTGTTATAAACTAACTGAAAAACATAATAGTCCATTTAAAACATTGAACATTTGCCCTGCATACAGCCAGTAGTGAACAGTAGAGAGAAGGTACAGCTGAGTAGAGGTCATTAAACGGTCAGAACTAAATAAAACACATTCAACAAACAAGCTCTTTATAAAGTCCTATAGTTCTCTCTCTCTCTCTCTCTCCCTCTCTCTCTCTCTCTCTCTCTCTCTCTCTCTCTCTCCCTCTTTCTTTCTCCCTCCCTCCCTCTTTCTTTCTTTCTTTCTTTCTTTCTTTCTTTCTCCCTCCCTCTCTCTTTCTCCCTCCCTCCCTCCCTCCCTCCCTCTTTCTTTCTTTCTTTCTTTCTTTCCCCATCCCTCCCTCCCTCCCCCTCCCTCTTTCTTTCTCCCTCCCTCTCCCTCTTTCTTTCTTTCTCCCTCCCTCCTCCCTCTTTCTTTCTTTCTCCCTCCCTCTCTCTTTCTCCCTCTTTCTTTCTTTCTCCTCCCTCTCTCTCCTCCCTCCCTCCCTCTCTCTTTCTCCCTCCCTCCCTCTTTCTTTCTCCCTCCCTCTCTCCCTCTTTCTCCCTCCCTCTCTCCCTCTTTCTTTCTTTCTCCCTCCCTCCCTCTCTCTTTCTCCCTCCCCCTCTCTCTTTCTCCCTCCCTCCCTCTTTCTTTCTCCCTCCCTCTCTCCCTCTTTCTTTCTCCTCCCTCTCTCCTCTTTCTTTCTTTCTCCCTCCCTCCCTCTTTTTCTTTTCTTTCTCCTCCCCCCTCTCTCTTTCTCCTCTCTTTCTTTCTTTCTCCCTCCCTCTCTCTTTCTCCCTCCCTCCCTCTCTCTTTCTCCTCCCTCCCCTCTTTCTTTCTCCCTTCTCCCCTCTTTCTCCCTCCCTCCTCCCTCTTCTCTCCCTCCCTCCCTCTCTTTCTTCCCTCCCTCCCTCTCTCTTTCTCCCTCCTCTTTCTTTCTCCCTCCCTCTTTCTTTCTCTCCTCCCTCCTCCTCCCTCTTTCTCCCTCTCCCCCTCTCTTTCTCTCCCTCTCTCCCTCTCTCTTTCTCCCTCCCTCCCTCTTTCTTTCTCCCTCCCTCTCTCCCTCTTTCTTTCTTTCTCCCTCCCTCCCTCTTTCTTTCTTTCTCCCTCCCTCTCTCTTTCTCCCTCCCTCCCTCTCTCTTTCTCCCTCCCTCCCTCTCTCTTTCTCCCTCCCTCCCTCTCTCTTTCTCCCTCCCTCCCTCTCCCTGACCGTGGTTCCACATCCTCTTACCAATAACTGACAGCAGAATGATTGATAGTTGTTCAGAGTAGTTCAAACTGTGTTCTAAACTCAGGAGGTGTTTTATTATAATCTATAACTGTGAGGACAAAATGCATTCACATAAAGAGACAACAGTTAATTACAGTGTTCGTTGTGTTTTCACTTTGTGGATTATGTGTGTATTGTTTTGTATTACTAGGTATTACTGAACTGTTGGAGCTAGGATTTCTTTGCAACTCTGTGTACGCGACAAATCTGTGTACGCGACAAATACACGTTGATTTGATTGCAGTCAGAGTAGACAGAGTAGAACTCGTAAATATTTTCGAATGTATGATTCAAGAAACTCTCACTATTAAAATGAATATCAAATATGGATCTAACATGCTGTCGATCTTGGCCTATAGTCCACACGTTTCATAATCGTGAAGAGTATAAGCTAATATGACAATTCCGTGTCTTTTCGGTTCCGTTCAACTAAGATGAAACCACCACCCAGTTGTGTCCCTCCCCATCGACAGATTCACTCGTGAACTAGGCGGGGCCCGTATCTCACGCATATAGAACTAGCTGCAGCTTTCAGAGCATAAAACGGTACAAAACTAATACGAATAGATTACAAATGTTATCTAAAAAAAAATGCGCATTTGATAACCGCTTGAATAATTCCAGGCTTCCTGTTATGATAATCGATAAGAACCCAGTGTCCCAAAGAACGTGTGTAATTCTAGACAATCGAATAACTTTTCCATTTCCGTTGTAACTTCAACCCCGTCACGGGAAGGATATCGGTCAAAACGCTGTTCTTTTTGTTATCCAACCGCGCGACCGAGAACTGTCGCTGGATACAAACCCGCGGAGAATGCCGCGTTCTGCATTATGCATGACAAAAAAAATAAATACAATTGTCTGACAACATTATGAGTTGGATTGTTTCACTCTCTGCTCCGCCATATTCTAGGCATATGACCTGCGCTTCCGCAAACCGTGTGTTGTGCATCCCCAGAAACCGGTCTCCCGTTTTCATTTGCAATAATGGATCATTCTACCTGAAAAACCTGGCATCATGTGCCACTATTTCGCATTATCCCGAGCGGCCGAAAACGCCGCAAACATGGCACAGATAGTAACAAAATCTCAGCCAATAGAAATGTGTGTAGATAAGGTACTTACAGTTATCCTCCGTAGCTCCAATCTGTTAGCGCCTCTAGTCGCTCGGTCTGTCGCTTCTCTCTGGGTGAGGTTTTGCGTTTTCTCATGACGTTGCAGCCTCGTTTTGAGACGAGCACCGCTCGACTGTGCTCAGCTATTGCAGTAGCTGTAACATAGCCTAGTGTAGACATTTCGCAATACATTATTTCATACCAATAATATCTGACTGACAAACAATAAGCTTTATTATACAGTGCACTAAAGGAAGCCGACCCCAGCATTTAGTGGAGGTTCCTCAAAGGAGGACCATCCTCAGGGAATTTAATAAAACATTTAAATAGTGACAAATAAACAAAAGGTATCTTTTTTTTAGATAAAACTATAAATATATTCCCCTCACCAAATAATTGATTAAAATACACTGCTATGAAGGTTTATATTAACTAGGACTTGCCTAGTTATAAAGAAGAAGGTTAAATTAGCCTCAACAGCACTCTGTAGGGGAGCACCAGACGACAGCTAGCGTCCACCCTTTCATCTGGGTACATTGACTTCAATACAAAGCCTATATTTTTACATTTTAACAGTCACTCGCAGAGCAACTTACAGTAGTGAGTACATACATGTTCATACTGGTCACCCGTTGTAATCAAACCCATAACCCTTGCTTTACAAGCACAATGCTCTACCAACT
Source organism: Oncorhynchus nerka (assembly GCF_034236695.1). Classification (NCBI taxonomy): domain Eukaryota; kingdom Metazoa; phylum Chordata; class Actinopteri; order Salmoniformes; family Salmonidae; genus Oncorhynchus; species Oncorhynchus nerka. The sequence continues at coordinate 102,910,668 of NC_088410.1, read as the reverse complement.
GAGCTACACAGGACCTAGGAGGCTCATGGTTCTCAACCCCCTTCCATTGACACAGTAATTATAATTATGACAACTTCCAGTTATTATTTTTTTAAAGCTTTATTTAACTAGGCTAGTTAAGAACAAATTCTTATTTTCAATGACGGCCAGTGGGTTAACTGCCTGTTCAGGGTCAGAACGACAGATTTGTACCTTGTCAGCTCAGGGAGTTGAACTTGCAACCTTCCAACGCTCTAACCACTAGGCTACCCTGCCGCCTCAGTTGAAGGAGAAGCAAGAAAGGGAGAGAGAGCTAGCTATATTGCGTTGTATTTTCTTTCACTTTGACTTTCACTTAGCTAGCGAATTCAGCTTAATAGTTTAGCCTATTAAAACACTCAAACACCCTGCTCAAACAGAGGGATGCTATGTGAGCTACACAGGACCTAGGAGGCTATAACCGAGGGATGCTATGTTAGCTAGCTGGCTATAACAGAGGGATGCTATGTTAGCTAGCTGGCTATAACAGAGGGATGTTAGCTAGCTGGCTATAACAGAGGGATGCTATGTTAGCTAGCTGGCTATAACAGAGGGATGCTATGTTAGCTAGCTGGCTATAACAGAGGGATGCTATGTTAGCTAGCTGGCTATAACAGAGGGATGCTATGTTAGCTAGCTGGCTATGACAATCCGACACTGGAACACTTCCAAGTCAAATTAAGCTTTTGGTTTTGTTAATTTATTGCTACTGCCGGTATAACTGCTAAACTGCTTGCTGACTGTACACTGTACTTCACGATTGTAGCGGGTTTACCAACGAGTTAGTTCTAGTAGCTATGTTGACTATGACGTTAGCTAATATTAATGGTGACAATGATGTAGGCTGTGTGTAGCGGGTAGCGGTTATGATATGAAGGTTTGGCTTGGAAAGATTTTTTCGTCTGCTCACAGACAGCTGAATGTTGTGCACTGAAGTCCCCAAGTGAAGGAAAAAGGTGAGAGGAGGAGAGCGCAAAAGACGCGAGAAGGAATCATAGCTACAACGATCAAAGTGATCATGCTGTTTGTACGTGGCTGCTATGAAAGTGAACTGTTTTTCTTGTGATCAGGGGTGTATTTATTCAGCCGATTCGGTTGAAAAACGTTCTTAAAACAGAACGAAACTGGGATAAACATAACTGAATTTGTCCAATAGAAACTCTCGTTTGCAACTGTTGGAATAATGATTACATCCTAGATCAGCTAGATGCAGACAGGAGTGTGCAAGGCAGTATTGAATGCGTCACTGTCTGTCACAAATTTCTCTTGATCTGTGCACCTACCTTGTAAACTGTCATTCATAGGCTAGGTTGTATGACGGGTATAGGGAAAATCTGAGTGTCACGTAGGAGCCTGAACCTATCGATGTTACATTGAGCAGGGCGAATGGAATATGAATGACAGTCATCCAATAGGCTGTAAAATAAAAAATGACCGTCCTCCCTCAGCTTAAAAGGGTAGTGACTGCCAATGCTAGGATTATGGTCATGATCATTATAGGACCAATTAACAGCTGTCTATTCATTCCGTATAACATCCACCTGATGATTACTCATCATACAAAAAAGGACCAATTAACAGCTACAGAGTAGAAGCATAACATCCACACGATCATGTTTGTCACCTTCAAAGTCAACATCATTGTGACCCTGGTCATATTGTCTGGGGGTTTCTGGGTAATATGCCTCCACAATTTAGTCCTTCTGAAATTCTCTCTGTCTTCATCTGCAATGTCTCTCTGTCTGGTTGTTGTAGGGCTTTATACATTAGTGAAATGATATTACAAGGCAAATGTAATCCAAGTTGCTGCTCTATCTGGTTTGTTACTGTGATCTCTGTGACTGTCCAGGACACCAAGTCACAATACAGGACAGAGTAGATGTGAGCTCTGTGACTGTCCAGGACACCAAGTCACAATACAGTACAGAGTAGATGTAAGCTCTGTGACTGTCCAGGATACCAAGTCACAATACAGTACAGAGTAGATGTGAGCTCTGTGACTGTCCAGGATACCAAGTCACAATACTGTACAGAGTAGATGTGAGCCCTGTGACTGTCCAGGACACCAAGTCACAATACAGGACAGAGTAGATGTGAGCTCTGTGACTGTCCAGGACACCAAGTCACAATACAGTACAGAGTAGATGTGAGCTCTGTGACTGTCCAGGATACCAAGTCACAATACTGTACAGAGTAGATGTGAGCTCTGTGATTGTCCAGGACACCAAGTCACAATACAGTACAGAGTAGATGGATACTATAGTAGAGTAGATGGATACTAGAGTACAGAGTAGATGGATACTAGAGTAGAGTAGATGGATACTAGAGTACAGAGTAGATGGATACTAGAGTAGAGAGTAGATGGATACTAGAGTAGAGTAGATGGATACTAGAGTAGAGTAGATGGATACTATAGTAGAGTAGATGGATACTAGAGTACAGAGTAGATGTATACTAGAGTAGAGAGTAGATGGATACTAGAGTAGAGTAGATGGATACTATAGTAGAGTAGATGGATACTAGAGTACAGAGTAGATGGATACTAGAGTAGATGGATACTATAGTACAGAGTAGATGGATACTAGAGTACAGAGTAGATGGATACTAGAGTAGAGTAGATGGATACTATAGTAGAGTAGATGGATACTAGAGTACAGAGTAGATGTATACTAGAGTAGAGTAGATGGATACTAGAGTAGAGAGTAGATGGATACTAGAGTAGAGTAGATGGATACTATAGTAGAGTAGATGGATACTAGAGTACAGAGTAGATGGATACTAGAGTAGATGGATACTAGAGTACAGAGTAGATGGATACTAGAGTAGAGTAGATGGATACTAGAGTACAGAGTAGATGGATACTAGAGTAGATGGATACTATAGTAGAGTAGATGGATACTATAGTAGAGTAGATGGATACTATAGTAGAGTAGATGGATACTATAGTAGAGTAGATGGATACTAGAGTACAGATAGATAGATACTAGAGTACAGAGTAGATGGATACTAGAGTAGATGGATACTATAGTAGAGTAGATGGATACTATAGTAGAGTAGATGGATACTAGAGTACAGAGTAGATGGATACTAGAGTAGAGTAGATGATACTATAGTACAGAGTAGATGGATACTATAGTAGAGTAGATGGATACTAGAGTACAGAGTAGATGGATACTAGAGTACAGAGTAGATGGATACTAGAGTACAGAGTAGATGGATACTAGAGTAGATGGATACTAGAGTAGAGTAGATGGATACTAGAGTACAGAGTAGATGGATACTAGAGTACAGAGTAGATGGATACTATAGTAGAGTAGATGGATACTAGAGTACAGAGTAGATGGATACTAGAGTACAGAGTAGATGGATACTATAGTAGAGTAGATGGATACTATAGTAGAGTAGATGGATACTATAGTACAGAGTAGATGGATACTAGAGTATAGAGTAGATGGATACTAGAGTACAGAGTAGATGGATATTAGAGTATAGAGTAGATGGATACTAGAGTACAGAGTAGATGGATACTAGAGTACAGAGTAGATGGATACTAGAGTACAGAGTAGATGGATACTATAGTAGAGTAGATGGATACTATAGTAGAGTAGATGGATACTATAGTAGAGTAGATGGATACTAGAGTACAGAGTAGATGGATACTAGAGTATAGAGTAGATGGATACTAGAGTACAGAGTAGATGGATACTAGAGTACAGAGTAGATGGATACTAGAGTACAGAGTAGATGGATACTATAGTAGAGTAGATGGATACTATAGTAGAGTAGATGGATACTATAGTAGAGTAGATGGATACTATAGTAGAGTAGATGGATACTATAGTAGAGTAGATGGATACTATAGTACAGAGTAGATGGATACTAGAGTACAGAGTAGATGGATACTAGAGTATAGAGTAGATGGATACTAGAGTACAGAGTAGATGGATACTAGAGTATAGAGTAGATGGATACTAGAGTACAGAGTAGATGGATACTATAGTAGAGTAGATGGATACTATAGTAGAGTAGATGGATACTATAGTAGAGTAGATGGATACTATAGTAGAGTAGATGGATACTACAGTACAGAGTAGATGGATACTAGAGTATAGAGTAGATGGATACTAGAGTACAGAGTAGATGGATACTATAGTAGATGGATACTAGAGTATAGAGTAGATGGATACTAGAGTACAGAGTAGATGGATACTAGAGTATAGAGTAGATGGATACTAGAGTACAGAGTAGATGGATACTAGAGTACAGAGTAGATGGATACTAGAGTACAGAGTAGATGGATACTATAGTAGAGTAGATGGATACTATAGTAGAGTAGATGGATACTATAGTAGAGTAGATGGATACTATAGTAGAGTAGATGGATACTACAGTACAGAGTAGATGGATACTAGAGTATAGAGTAGATGGATACTAGAGTACAGAGTAGATGGATACTAGAGTACAGAGTAGATGGATACTAGAGTACAGAGTAGATGGATACTATAGTAGAGTAGATGGATACTATAGTAGAGTAGATGGATACTATAGTAGAGTAGATGGATACTAGAGTACAGAGTAGATGGATACTATAGTAGAGTAGATGGATACTAGAGTACAGAGTAGATGGATACTATAGTAGAGTAGATGGATACTATAGTAGAGTAGATGGATACTATAGTTGAGTAGATGGATACTATAGTACAGAGTAGATGGATACTAGAGTAGAGTAGATGGATACTATAGTACAGAGTAGATGGATACTATAGTACAGAGTAGATGGATACTAGAGTAGAGTAGATGGATACTATAGTAGAGTAGATGGATACTAGAGTACAGAGTAGATGGATACTATAGTAGAGTAGATGGATACTATAGTACAGAGTAGATGGATACTATAGTACAGAGTAGATGGATACTAGAGTAGAGTAGATGGATACTATAGTAGAGTAGATGGATACTAGAGTACAGAGTAGATGGATACTATAGTAGAGTAGATGGATACTATAGTAGAGTAGATGGATACTATAGTAGATGGATACTATAGTAGAGTAGATGGATACTATAGTACAGAGTAGATGGATACTATAGTACAGAGTAGATGGATACTAGAGTATAGAGTAGATGGATACTAGAGTACAGAGTAGATGGATACTATAGTAGAGTAGATGGATACTATAGTAGAGTAGATGGATACTATAGTAGATGGATACTAGAGTACAGAGTAGATGGATACTATAGTAGAGTAGATGGATACTATAGTACAGAGTAGATGGATACTATAGTACAGAGTAGATGGATACTATAGTAGAGTAGATGGATACTAGAGTAGAGAGTAGATGGATACTAGAGTACAGAGTAGATGGATACTATAGTAGAGTAGATGGATACTATAGTAGAGTAGATGGATACTAGAGTAGAGAGTAGATGGATACTAGAGTACAGAGTAGATGGATACTAGAGTAGAGAGTAGATGGATACTATAGTACAGAGTAGATGGATACTAGAGTAGAGAGTAGATGGATACTATAGTAGAGTAGATGGATACTAGAGTAGAGTAGATGGATACTATAGTAGAGGATACTATAGTAGATGGATACTATAGTACAGAGTAGATGGATACTAGAGTAGAGAGTAGATGGATACTATACTAGAGTAGATGGATACTAGAGTACAGAGTAGATGGATACTAGAGTAGAGAGTAGATGGATACTATACTAGAGTAGATGGATACTATAGTACAGAGTAGATGGATACTAGAGTAGAGAGTAGATGGATACTATAGTAGAGTAGATGGATACTAGAGTAGAGTAGATGGATACTATAGTACAGAGTAGATGGATACTAGAGTAGAGAGTAGATGGATACTATAGTACAGAGTAGATGGATACTAGAGTAGAGAGTAGATGGATACTATACTAGAGTAGATGGATACTAGAGTACAGAGTAGATGGATACTAGAGTACAGAGTAGATGGATACTATAGTAGAGTAGATGGATACTATAGTAGAGTAGATGGATACTATAGTAGAGTAGATGGATACTATAGTACAGAGTAGATGGATACTATAGTAGAGTAGATGGATACTAGAGTAGAGAGTAGATGGATACTAGAGTACAGAGTAGATGGATACTAGAGTAGAGAGTAGATGGATACTATAGTAGAGTAGATGGATACTATAGTAGAGTAGATGGATACTAGAGTAGAGAGTAGATGGATACTATAGTAGAGTAGATGGATACTATAGTAGAGTAGATGGATACTAGAGTAGAGAGTAGATGGATACTATAGTAGAGTAGATGGATACTATAGTACAGAGTAGATGGATACTATAGTACAGAGTAGATGGATACTAGAGTAGAGTAGATGGATACTAGAGTACAGAGTAGATGGATACTATAGTACAGAGTAGATGGATACTATAGTACAGAGTAGATGGATACTAGAGTAGAGTAGATGGATACTATAGTACAGAGTAGATGGATACTAGAGTAGAGTAGATGGATACTAGAGTACAGAGTAGATGGATACTATAGTACAGAGTAGATGGATACTAGAGTAGAGAGTAGATGGATACTATAGTAGAGTAGATGGATACTAGAGTACAGAGTAGATGGATACTATAGTAGAGTAGATGGATACTATAGTAGAGTAGATGGATACTAGAGTAGATGGGATACTATAGTAGATAGATGGATACTAGAGTACAGAGTAGATGGATACTAGAGTACAGAGTAGATGGATACTAGAGTACAGAGTAGATGGATACTATAGTAGAGTAGATGGATACTATAGTAGAGTAGATGGATACTATAGTAGAGTAGATGGATACTATAGTAGAGTAGATGGATACTATAGTAGAGTAGATGGATACTACAGTACAGAGTAGATGGATACTAGAGTACAGAGTAGATGGATACTATAGTAGAGTAGATGGATACTACAGTACAGAGTAGATGGATACTATAGTAGAGTAGATGGATACTAGAGTACAGAGTAGATGGATACTAGAGTAGAGTAGATGGATACTATAGTAGAGTAGATGGATACTATAGTACAGAGTAGATGGATACTAGAGTAGAGTAGATGGATACTAGAGTACAGAGTAGATGGATACTAGAGTACAGAGTAGATGGATACTAGAGTAGAGTAGATGGATACTATAGTAGAGTAGATGGATACTAGAGTACAGAGTAGATGTATACTAGAGTAGAGTAGATGGATACTAGAGTAGAGAGTAGATGGATACTAGAGTAGAGTAGATGGATACTATAGTAGAGTAGATGGATACTAGAGTACAGAGTAGATGGATACTAGAGTAGATGGATACTAGAGTACAGAGTAGATGGATACTAGAGTAGAGTAGATGGATACTAGAGTACAGAGTAGATGGATACTAGAGTAGTAGATGGATACTATAGTAGAGTAGATGGATACTATAGTAGAGTAGATGGATACTAGAGTAGAGTAGATGGATACTATAGTAGAGTAGATGGATACTAGAGTACAGAGTAGATGGATACTAGAGTACAGAGTAGATGGATACTAGAGTAGATGGATACTATAGTAGAGTGATGGATACTATAGTAGAGTAGATGGATACTATAGTAGAGTAGATGGATACTAGAGTAGAGTAGATGGATACTATAGTACAGAGTAGATGGATACTATAGTAGAGTAGATGGATACTAGAGTACAGAGTAGATGGATACTAGAGTACAGAGTAGATGGATACTAGAGTACAGTGTAGATGGATACTAGAGTAGATGGATACTAGAGTAGAGTAGATGGATACTAGAGTACAGAGTAGATGGATACTAGAGTACAGAGTAGATGGATACTATAGTAGAGTAGATGGATACTAGAGTACAGAGTAGATGGATACTAGAGTACAGAGTAGATGGATACTATAGTAGAGTAGATGGATACTATAGTAGAGTAGATGGATACTATAGTACAGAGTAGATGGATACTAGAGTATAGAGTAGATGGATACTAGAGTACAGAGTAGATGGATATTAGATGGATGGATACTAGAGTACAGAGTAGATGGATACTAGAGTACAGAGTAGATGGATACTAGAGTACAGAGTAGATGGATACTATAGTAGAGTAGATGGATACTATAGTAGAGTAGATGGATACTATAGTAGAGTAGATGGATACTAGAGTAGAGTAGATGGATACTAGAGTATAGAGTAGATGGATACTAGAGTACAGAGTAGATGGATACTAGAGTACAGAGTAGATGGATACTAGAGTACAGAGTAGATGGATACTATAGTAGAGTAGATGGATACTATAGTAGAGTAGATGGATACTATAGTAGAGTAGATGGATACTATAGTAGAGTAGATGGATACTATAGTAGAGTAGATGGATACTATAGTACAGAGTAGATGGATACTAGAGTACAGAGTAGATGGATACTAGAGTAGAGTAGATGGATACTAGAGTACAGAGTAGATGGATACTAGAGTATAGAGTAGATGGATACTAGAGTACAGAGTAGATGGATACTATAGTAGAGTAGATGGATACTATAGTAGAGTAGATGGATACTATAGTAGAGTAGATGGATACTATAGTAGAGTAGATGGATACTACAGTACAGAGTAGATGGATACTAGAGTATAGAGTAGATGGATACTAGAGTAGTAGATGGATACTATAGTAGATGGATACTAGAGTAGAGAGTAGATGGATACTAGAGTACAGAGTAGATGGATACTAGAGTATAGAGTAGATGGATACTAGAGTACAGAGTAGATGGATACTAGAGTACAGAGTAGATGGATACTAGAGTACAGAGTAGATGGATACTATAGTAGAGTAGATGGATACTATAGTAGAGTAGATGGATACTATAGTAGAGTAGATGGATACTATAGTAGAGTAGATGGATACTATACAGAGTAGATGGATACTAGAGTATAGAGTAGATGGATACTAGAGTACAGAGTAGATGGATACTAGAGTACAGAGTAGATGGATACTAGAGTACAGAGTAGATGGATACTATAGTAGAGTAGATGGATACTATAGTAGAGTAGATGGATACTATAGTAGAGTAGATGGATACTAGAGTACAGAGTAGATGGATACTATAGTAGAGTAGATGGATACTAGAGTACAGAGTAGATGGATACTATAGTAGAGTAGATGGATACTATAGTAGAGTAGATGGATACTATAGTTGAGAGTAGATGGATACTATAGTACAGAGTAGATGGATACTAGAGTAGAGTAGATGGATACTATAGTACAGAGTAGATGGATACTATAGTAGAGTAGATGGATACTATAGAGTAGATGGATACTATAGTAGAGTAGATGGATACTAGAGTACAGAGTAGATGGATACTATAGTAGAGTAGATGGATACTATAGTACAGAGTAGATGGATACTATAGTACAGAGTAGATGGATACTAGAGTAGAGTAGATGGATACTATAGTAGAGTAGATGGATACTAGAGTACAGAGTAGATGGATACTATAGTAGAGTAGATGGATACTATAGTAGAGTAGATGGATACTATAGTAGATGGATACTATAGTAGAGTAGATGGATACTATAGTACAGAGTAGATGGATACTATAGTACAGAGTAGATGGATACTAGAGTATAGAGTAGATGGATACTAGAGTACAGAGTAGATGGATACTATAGTAGAGTAGATGGATACTATAGTAGAGTAGTAGAGATGGATACTAGAGTACAGAGTAGATGGATACTATAGTAGAGTAGATGGATACTATAGTAGAGTAGATGGATACTATAGTACAGAGTAGATGGATACTATAGTAGAGTAGATGGATACTATAGTAGAGTAGATGGATACTATAGTACAGAGTAGATGGATACTATAGTAGAGTAGATGGATACTAGAGTACAGAGTAGATGGATACTATAGTAGAGTAGATGGATACTATAGTAGAGTAGATGGATACTAGAGTACAGAGTAGATGGATACTAGAGTACAGAGTAGATGGATACTATAGTAGAGTAGATGGATACTATAGTACAGAGTAGATGGATACTAGAGTAGAGAGTAGATGGATACTATAGTAGAGTAGATGGATACTAGAGTAGAGTAGATGGATACTATAGTACAGAGTAGATGGATACTAGAGTAGAGAGTAGATGGATACTATAGTACAGAGTAGATGGATACTAGAGTAGAGAGTAGATGGATACTATAGTAGAGTAGATGGATACTAGAGTAGAGTAGATGGATACTAGAGTACAGAGTAGATGGATACTATAGTAGAGTAGATGGATACTATAGTAGAGTAGATGGATACTATAGTAGAGTAGATGGATACTAGAGTACAGAGTAGATGGATACTAGTAGAGTAGATGGATACTAGAGTAGAGAGTAGATGGATACTAGAGTAGAGTAGATGGATACTAGAGTACAGAGTAGATGGATACTAGAGTAGAGTAGATGGATACTATAGTAGAGTAGATGGATACTATAGTAGAGTAGATGGATACTATAGTAGAGTAGATGGATACTATAGTAGAGTAGATGGATACTATAGTACAGAGTAGATGGATACTAGAGTGGATACAGAGTAGATGGATACTATAGTAGAGAGTAGATGGATACTAGAGTACAGAGTAGATGGATACTAGAGTACAGAGTAGATGGATACTATAGTACAGAGTAGATGGATACTATAGTAGAGTAGATGGATACTATAGTAGAGTAGATGGATACTATAGTAGAGAGTAGATGGATACTATAGTAGAGTAGATGGATACTATAGTACAGAGTAGATGGATACTAGAGTAGAGAGTAGATGGATACTATACTAGAGTAGATGGATACTATAGTACAGAGTAGATGGATACTAGAGTAGAGAGTAGATGGATACTATAGTAGAGTAGATGGATACTATAGTAGAGTAGATGGATACTAGAGTACTAGATGGATACTATAGTAGAGTAGATGGATACTATGTACAGAGTAGATGGATACTAGAGTACTATAGTAGAGTAGATGGATACTAGAGTACAGAGTAGATGGATACTAGAGTAGAGTAGATGGATACTATAGTAGAGTAGATGGATACTATAGTAGAGTAGATGGATACTATAGTAGAGTAGATGGATACTATAGTACAGAGTAGATGGATACTATAGTAGAGTAGATGGATACTAGAGTAGAGAGTAGATGGATACTATAGTAGAGTAGATGGATACTAGAGTAGAGAGTAGATGGATACTATAGTAGAGTAGATGGATACTATAGTAGAGTAGATGGATACTATAGTAGAGTAGATGGATACTATAGTAGAGTAGATGGATACTAGAGTAGATGGATACTAGAGTAGATAGATGGATACTATAGTACAGAGATATACTATAGTACAGAGTAGATGGATACTATAGTAGAGTAGATGGATACTAGAGTAGAGTAGATGGATACTAGAGTACAGAGTAGATGGATACTATAGTACAGAGTAGATGGATACTATAGTACAGAGTAGATGGATACTAGAGTAGAGTAGATGGATACTATAGTACAGAGTAGATGGATACTAGAGTAGAGTAGATGGATACTAGAGTATAGAGTAGATGGATACTAGAGTACAGAGTAGATGGATACTAGAGTAGAGAGTAGATGGATACTATAGTAGAGTAGATGGATACTAGAGTACAGAGTAGATGGATACTATAGTAGAGTAGATGGATACTATAGTACAGAGTAGATGGATACTAGAGTAGATGGATACTAGAGTACAGAGTAGATGGATACTAGAGTACAGAGTAGATGGATACTAGAGTACAGAGTAGATGGATACTAGAGTACAGAGTAGATGGATACTATAGTAGAGTAGATGGATACTATAGTAGAGTAGATGGATACTATAGTAGAGTAGATGGATACTATAGTAGAGTAGATGGATACTATAGTAGAGTAGATGGATACTACAGTACAGAGTAGATGGATACTAGAGTACAGAGTAGATGGATACTATAGTAGAGTAGATGGATACTACAGTACAGAGTAGATGGATACTATAGTAGAGTAGATGGATACTAGAGTACAGAGTAGATGGATACTAGAGTAGAGTAGATGGATACTATAGTAGAGTAGATGGATACTATAGTACAGAGTAGATGGATACTAGAGTAGAGTAGATGGATACTAGAGTACAGAGTAGATGGATACTAGAGTACAGAGTAGATGGATACTAGAGTACAGAGTAGATGGATACTAGAGTAGAGTAGATGGATACTATAGTAGAGTAGATGGATACTAGAGTACAGAGTAGATGTATACTAGAGTAGAGTAGATGGATACTATAGAGAGTAGATGGATACTAGAGTAGAGTAGATGGATACTAGAGTAGATAGATGGATACTAACAGAGTAGATGGATACTAGAGTAGATGGATACTAGAGTACAGAGTAGATGGATACTAGAGTAGAGTAGATGGATACTAGAGTACAGAGTAGATGGATACTAGAGTAGATGGATACTATAGTAGAGTAGATGGATACTATAGTAGAGTAGATGGATACTATAGTAGAGTAGATGGATACTATAGTAGAGTAGATGGATACTAGAGTACAGATAGATAGATGGAGTACAGAGTAGATGGATACTAGAGTAGATGGATACTATAGTAGAGTAGATGGATACTATAGTAGAGTAGATGGATACTAGAGTACAGAGTAGATGGATACTAGAGTAGAGTAGATGATACTATAGATAGATGATACTATAGTAGAGTAGATGGATACTAGAGTACAGAGTAGATGGATACTAGAGTACAGAGTAGATGGATACTAGAGTACAGTGTAGATGGATACTAGAGTAGATGGATACTAGAGTAGAGTAGATGGATACTAGAGTACAGAGTAGATGGATACTAGAGTACAGAGTAGATGGATACTATAGTAGAGTAGATGGATACTAGAGTAGAGTAGATGGATACTAGAGTACAGAGTAGATGGATACTATAGTAGAGTAGATGGATACTATAGTAGAGTAGATGGATACTATAGTACAGAGTAGATGGATACTAGAGTATAGAGTAGATGGATACTAGAGTACAGAGTAGATGGATATTAGAGTATAGAGTAGATGGATACTAGAGTACAGAGTAGATGGATACTAGAGTACAGAGTAGATGGATACTAGAGTACAGAGTAGATGGATACTATAGTAGAGTAGATGGATACTATAGTAGAGTAGATGGATACTATAGTACAGAGTAGATGGATACTAGAGTACAGAGTAGATGGATACTAGAGTAGAGTAGATGGATACTAGAGTACAGAGTAGATGGATACTAGAGTACAGAGTAGATGGATACTAGAGTACAGAGTAGATGGATACTATAGTAGAGTAGATGGATACTATAGTAGAGTAGATGGATACTATAGTAGAGTAGATGGATACTATAGTAGAGTAGATGGATACTATAGTACAGAGTAGATGGATACTAGAGTACAGAGTAGATGGATACTAGAGTATAGAGTAGATGGATACTAGAGTACAGAGTAGATGGATACTAGAGTATAGAGTAGATGGATACTAGAGTACAGAGTAGATGGATACTATAGTAGAGTAGATGGATACTATAGTAGAGTAGATGGATACTAGTAGTAGATGGATACTATAGTAGAGTAGATGGATACTATAGTAGAGTAGATGGATACTAGAGTACAGAGTAGATGGATACTAGAGTACAGAGTAGATGGATACTAGAGTACAGAGTAGATGGATACTAGAGTACAGAGTAGATGGATACTAGTAGAGTAGATGGATACTATAGTAGAGTAGATGGATACTATAGTAGAGTAGATGGATACTAGTAGAGTAGATGGATACTATAGTAGAGTAGATGGATACTAGAGTACAGAGTAGATGGATACTATAGTAGAGAGTAGATGGATACTATAGTAGAGTAGATGGATACTATAGTAGAGTAGATGGATACTATAGTACAGAGTAGATGGATACTAGAGTAGAGTAGATGGATACTATAGTACAGAGTAGATGGATACTATAGTACAGAGTAGATGGATACTAGAGTAGAGTAGATGGATACTATAGTAGAGTAGATGGATACTAGAGTACAGGATACTATAGTAGATAGATGATACTATAGTACAGAGTAGATGGATACTATAGTACAGAGTAGATGGATACTATAGTACAGAGTAGATGGATACTATAGTAGAGTAGATGGATACTAGAGTACAGAGTAGATGGATACTATAGTAGAGTAGATGGATACTATAGTACAGAGTAGATGGATACTAGAGTAGAGTAGATGGATACTATAGTACAGAGTAGATGGATACTATAGTACAGAGTAGATGGATACTAGAGTATAGAGTAGATGGATACTAGATACTAGATGGATACTATAGTAGAGTAGATGGATACTAGAGTAGAGAGTAGATGGATACTAGAGTACAGAGTAGATGGATACTATAGTAGAGTAGATGGATACTATAGTACAGAGTAGATGGATACTATAGTACAGAGTAGATGGATACTATAGTAGAGTAGATGGATACTAGAGTAGAGAGTAGATGGATACTAGAGTACAGAGTAGATGGATACTATAGTAGAGAGTAGATGGATACTAGAGTAGATAGATGGATACTAGAGTACAGAGTAGATGGATACTATAGTACAGAGTAGATGGATACTAGAGTAGAGAGTAGATGGATACTATAGTAGAGTGATGGATACTAGAGTACAGAGTAGATGGATACTAGAGTAGAGAGTAGATGGATACTATAGTAGAGTAGATGGATACTATAGTACAGAGTAGATGGATACTATAGTAGAGAGTAGATGGATACTATAGTAGAGTAGATGGATACTAGAGTACAGAGTAGATGGATACTATAGTACAGAGTAGATGGATACTAGAGTAGAGTAGATGGATACTATAGTACAGAGTAGATGGATACTATAGTACAGAGTAGATGGATACTAGAGTAGAGTAGATGGATACTATAGTAGAGTAGATGGATACTAGAGTACAGAGTAGATGGATACTATAGTAGAGTAGATGGATACTATAGTAGAGTAGATGGATACTATAGTACAGAGTAGATGGATACTATAGTACAGAGTAGATGGATACTATAGTAGAGTAGATGGATACTAGAGTACAGAGTAGATGGATACTAGAGTACAGAGTAGATGGATACTATAGTAGAGTAGATGGATACTATAGTAGAGTAGATGGATACTATAGTAGAGTAGATGGATACTAGAGTAGAGTAGATGGATACTATAGTACTATAGTAGAGTAGATGGATACTATAGTACAGAGTAGATGGATACTAGAGTAGAGTAGATGGATACTAGAGTAGAGAGTAGATGGATACTAGAGTAGAGTAGATGGATACTATAGTAGAGTAGATGGATACTAGAGTACAGAGTAGATGGATACTAGAGTAGATGGATACTAGAGTACAGAGTAGATGGATACTAGAGTAGAGTAGATGGATACTAGAGTACAGAGTAGATGGATACTATAGTAGAGTAGATGGATACTATAGTAGAGTAGATGGATACTATAGTAGAGTAGATGGATACTATAGTAGAGTAGATGGATACTAGAGTACAGATAGATAGATACTAGAGTACAGAGTAGATGGATACTAGAGTAGATGGATACTATAGTAGAGTAGATGGATACTATAGTAGAGTAGATGGATACTAGAGTACAGAGTAGATGGATACTAGAGTAGAGTAGATGATACTATAGTACAGAGTAGATGGATACTATAGTAGAGTAGATGGATACTAGAGTACAGAGTAGATGGATACTAGAGTACAGAGTAGATGGATACTAGACAGTGTAGATGGATACTAGAGTAGATGGATACTAGAGTAGAGTAGATGGATACTAGAGTACAGAGTAGATGGATACTAGAGTACAGAGTAGATGGATACTATAGTAGAGTAGATGGATACTAGAGTACAGAGTAGATGGATACTAGAGTACAGAGTAGATGGATACTATAGTAGAGTAGATGGATACTATAGTAGAGTAGATGGATACTATAGTACAGAGTAGATGGATACTAGAGTATAGAGTAGATGGATACTAGAGTACAGAGTAGATGGATATTAGAGTATAGAGTAGATGGATACTAGAGTACAGAGTAGATGGATACTAGAGTACAGAGTAGATGGATACTAGAGTACAGAGTAGATGGATACTATAGTAGAGTAGATGGATACTATAGTAGAGTAGATGGATACTATAGTAGAGTAGATGGATACTATAGTAGAGTAGATGGATACTATAGTAGAGTAGATGGATACTATAGTACAGAGTAGATGTATACTAGAGTAGAGTAGATGGATACTAGAGTAGAGAGTAGATGGATACTAGAGTAGAGTAGATGGATACTATAGTAGAGTAGATGGATACTAGAGTACAGAGTAGATGGATACTAGAGTAGATGGATACTAGAGTACAGAGTAGATGGATACTAGAGTAGAGTAGATGGATACTAGAGTACAGAGTAGATGGATACTAGAGTAGATGGATACTATAGTAGAGTAGATGGATACTATAGTAGAGTAGATGGATACTATAGTAGAGTAGATGGATACTATAGTAGAGTAGATGGATACTAGAGTACAGAGTAGATGGATACTGGTAGAGTAGATGATACAGAGTAGATGGATACTATAGTAGATAGATGATACTATAGTAGAGTAGATGGATACTAGAGTACAGAGTAGATGGATACTAGAGTAGAGTAGATGGATACTATAGTACAGAGTAGATGGATACTATAGTAGAGTAGATGGATACTAGAGTACCAAGTAGATGGATACTAGAGTAGAGTAGATGGATACTAGAGTACAGTGATGGATACTACCCTAGAGTAGAGTAGATGGATACTAGAGTACAGAGTAGATGGATACTAGAGTACAGAGTAGATGGATACTATAGTAGAGTAGATGGATACTAGAGTACAGAGTAGATGGATACTAGAGTAGAGTAGATGGATACTATAGTACAGAGTAGATGGATACTATAGTAGAGTAGATGGATACTATAGTACAGAGTAGATGGATACTATAGAGTATGGATACTAGAGTAGATGATGGATACTAGAGTATAGTAGATGGATACTAGAGTACAGAGTAGATGGATACTAGAGTACAGAGTAGATGGATACTAGAGTACAGAGTAGATGGATACTATAGTAGTAGATGGATACTATAGTAGAGTAGATGGATACTATAGTAGAGTAGATGGATACTAGAGTACAGAGTAGATGGATACTAGAGAACAGAGTAGATGGATACTAGTACAGAGTAGATGGATACTAGAGTACAGAGTAGATGGATACTAGAGTAGTAGAGTAGATGGATACTATAGTACAAGTAGATGGATACTATAGTAGTAGATGGATACTATAGTAGAGTAGATGGATACTATAGTAGAGTAGATGGATACTATAGTACAGATGGATACTAGAGTACAGAGTAGATGGATACTAGAGTATAGAGTAGATGGATACTAGAGTACAGAGTAGATGGATACTAGAGTATAGAGTAGATGGATACTAGAGTACAGAGTAGATGGATACTAGAGTAGAGTAGATGGATACTATAGTAGAGTAGATGGATACTATAGTAGAGTAGATGGATACTATAGTAGAGTAGATGGATACTACAGTACAGAGTAGATGGATACTATAGTAGAGTAGATGGATACTAGAGTACAGAGTAGATGGATACTATAGTAGATGGATACTAGAGTATAGAGTAGATGGATACTAGAGTACAGAGTAGATGGATACTAGAGTATAGAGTAGATGGATACTAGAGTACAGAGTAGATGGATACTAGAGTACAGTAGATGGATACTAGAGTACAGAGTAGATGGATACTATAGTAGAGTAGATGGATACTATAGTAGAGTAGATGGATACTATAGTAGAGTAGATGGATACTATAGTAGAGTAGATGGATACTAGGTACAGAGTAGATGGATACTAGAGTATAGAGTAGATGGATACTAGAGTACAGAGTAGATGGATACTAGAGTACAGAGTAGATGGATACTATAGTAGAGTAGATGGATACTATAGTAGAGTAGATGGATACTATAGTAGAGTAGATGGATACTATAGTAGAGTAGATGGATACTAGAGTACAGAGTAGATGGATACTATAGTAGAGTAGATGGATACTAGAGTACAGAGTAGATGGATACTATAGTAGAGTAGATGGATACTATAGTAGAGTAGATGGATACTATAGTTGAGTAGATGGATACTATAGTACAGAGTAGATGGATACTAGAGTAGAGTAGATGGATACTATAGTACAGAGTAGATGGATACTATAGTACAGAGTAGATGGATACTAGAGTAGAGTAGATGGATACTATAGTAGAGTAGATGGATACTAGAGTACAGAGTAGATGGATACTATAGTAGAGTAGATGGATACTATAGTAGATGGATACTATAGTAGAGTAGATGGATACTATAGTACAGAGTAGATGGATACTATAGTACAGAGTAGATGGATACTAGAGTAGAGTAGATGGATACTAGAGTACAGAGTAGATGGATACTATAGTAGAGTAGATGGATACTATAGTAGAGATGGATACTATAGTAGATGGATACTAGATACAGAGTAGATGGATACTATAGTAGAGTAGATGGATACTATAGTACAGAGTAGATGGATACTATAGTACAGAGTAGATGGATACTATAGTAGAGTAGATGGATACTAGAGTAGATAGATGGATACTAGAGTACAGAGTAGATGGATACTATAGTAGAGTAGATGGATACTAGAGTAGAGTAGATGGATACTATAGTAGAGTAGATGGATACTATAGTACAGAGTAGATGGATACTAGAGTAGAGTAGATGGATACTATACTAGAGTAGATGGATACTAGAGTACAGAGTAGATGGATACTAGAGTACAGAGTAGATGATGAGTAGATGGATACTATAGTAGAGTAGATGGATACTAGAGTAGAGAGTAGATGGATACTATAGTAGAGTAGATGGATACTAGAGTAGAGTAGATGGATACTAGAGTACAGAGTAGATGGATACTAGATAGAGTAGATGGATACTAGACAGAGTAGATGGATACTATAGTAGAGTAGATGGATACTATACTAGATGGATACTAGAGTACAGTAGATATACTAGATAGATGGATACTATAGTAGAGTAGATGGATACTATAGTACAGAGTAGATGGATACTAGAGTACAGAGTAGATGGATACTAGTAGTAGAGTAGATGGATACTAGAGTAGAGTAGATGGATACTATAGTACAGAGTAGATGGATACTAGAGTAGAGAGTAGATGGATACTAGAGTACAGAGTAGATGGATACTAGAGTAGAGTAGATGGATACTAGGTAGTAGATGGATACTAGAGTAGATGGATACTATAGTAGAGTAGATGGATACTATAGTAGAGTAGATGGATACTATAGTACAGAGTAGATGGATACTAGAGTACAGAGTAGATGGATACTAGAGTACAGAGTAGATGGATACTATAGTAGAGTAGATGGATACTATAGTACAGAGTAGATGGATACTATAGGATACTATAGTAGATAGATGGATACTAGAGTAGAGTAGATGGATACTATAGTAGAGTAGATGGATACTATAGTAGAGTAGATGGATACTATAGTACAGAGTAGATGGATACTAGAGTAGAGTAGATGGATACTATAGTAGTACAGAGTAGATGGATACTAGAGTACAGAGTAGATGGATACTAGAGTAGAGTAGATGGATACTAGAGTAGAGTAGATGGATACTATAGTAGTAGAGTAGATGGATACTAGAGTACAGAGTAGATGGATACTATAGTAGAGTAGATGGATACTATAGTAGAGTAGATGGATACTATAGTAGAGTAGATGGATACTAGAGTAGAGTAGATGGATACTATAGTACAGAGTAGATGGATACTATAGTAGAGTAGATGGATACTATAGTAGTAGATGGATACTAGAGTACAGAGTAGATGGATACTAGAGTAGAGTAGATGGATACTAGAGAGTAGATGGATACTAGAGTAGATGGATACTAGAGTAGAGAGTAGATGGATACTATAGTAGAGTAGATGGATACTAGAGTAGAGAGTAGATGGATACTATAGTAGAGTAGATGGATACTATAGTAGTACAGAGTAGATGGATACTAGAGTACAGAGTAGATGGATACTAGAGTAGAGTAGATGGATACTATAGTAGAGTAGATGGATACTATAGTAGAGTAGATGGATACTAGGTACAGAGTAGATGGATACTAGTAGAGTAGATGGATACTAGAGTAGATGATGGATACTAGAGTAGAGTAGATGGATACTAGGTAGAGTAGATGGATACTATAGTAGTAGATGGATACTAGAGTAGAGAGTAGATGTATAGAGTAGATGGATACTAGAGTAGAGTAGATGGATACTAGAGTACAGAGTAGATGGATACTATAGTAGAGTAGATGGATACTATAGTAGAGTAGATGGATACTATAGTAGAGTAGATGGATACTATAGTACAGAGTAGATGGATACTATAGTAGAGTAGATGGATACTAGAGTAGAGAGTAGATGGATACTAGAGTACAGAGTAGATGGATACTAGAGTACAGAGTAGATGGATACTATAGTAGAGTAGATGGATACTATAGTACTATAGTAGATGGATACTAGAGTAGAGAGTAGATGGATACTATAGTAGTAGAGTAGATGGATACTAGAGTACAGAGTAGATGGATACTAGAGTAGAGAGTAGATGGATACTAGAGTACAGAGTAGATGGATACTAGAGTAGAGTAGATGGATACTATAGTAGAGTAGATGGATACTATAGTACAGAGTAGATGGATACTAGAGTAGATGGATACTAGAGTACAGAGTAGATGGATACTATAGTAGAGTAGATGGATACTAGAGTAGTAGTAGATGGATACTATAGAGTAGATGGATACTATAGTAGAGTAGATGGATACTAGAGTACAGAGTAGATGGATACTAGAGTACAGAGTAGATGGATACTAGAGTACAGAGTAGATGGATACTAGAGTAGTAGATGGATACTATAGTAGAGTAGATGGATACTATAGTAGATGATGGATACTAGAGTACAGAGTAGATGGATACTATAGTAGAGTAGATGGATACTATAGTAGAGTAGATGGATACTATAGTACAGAGTAGATGGATACTATAGTAGAGTAGATGGATACTAGAGTAGAGTAGATGGATACTAGAGTACAGAGTAGATGGATACTATAGTACAGAGTAGATGGATACTAGAGTAGAGTAGATGGATACTATAGTACAGAGTAGATGGATACTATAGTACAGAGTAGATGGATACTAGAGTAGAGTAGATGGATACTAGAGTACAGTAGATGGATACTAGAGTAGAGTAGATGGATACTATAGTACAGAGTAGATGGATACTATAGTAGAGTAGATGGATACTAGAGTAGAGTAGATGGATACTATAGTAGAGTAGATGGATACTATAGTACAGAGTAGATGGATACTATACTAGAGTACAGAGTAGATGGATACTAGAGTAGAGTAGATGGATACTAGAGTACAGAGTAGATGGATACTAGAGTACAGAGTAGATGGATACTATAGTAGAGTAGATGGATACTATAGTAGAGTAGATGGATACTATAGTAGAGTAGATGGATACTATAGTAGAGTAGATGGATACTATAGTAGAGTAGATGGATACTAGAGTACAGAGTAGATGGATACTAGAGTACAGAGTAGATGGATACTAGAGTACAGAGTAGATGGATACTAGATAGTAGAGTAGATGGATACTATAGTAGAGTAGATGGATACTAGAGTACAGAGTAGATGGATACTAGATAGTAGAGTAGATGGATACTATAGTAGAGTAGATGGATACTATAGTACAGAGTAGATGGATACTATAGTATAGAGTAGATGGATACTAGAGTACAGAGTAGATGGATACTAGAGTACAGAGTAGATGGATACTAGAGTACAGAGTAGATGGATACTAGAGTACAGAGTAGATGGATACTATAGTAGAGTAGATGGATACTATAGTAGAGTAGATGGATACTATAGTAGAGTAGATGGATACTATAGTAGAGTAGATGGATACTAGAGTACAGAGTAGATGGATACTAGAGTACAGAGTAGATGGATACTAGAGTACAGAGTAGATGGATACTAGAGTACAGAGTAGATGGATACTAGAGTACAGAGTAGATGGATACTATAGTAGAGTAGATGGATACTATAGTAGTAGATGGATACTATAGTAGAGTAGATGGATACTATAGTACTATAGTAGATGGATACTAGAGTATAGAGTAGATGGATACTAGAGTACAGAGTAGATGGATACTAGAGTATAGAGTAGATGGATACTAGAGTACAGAGTAGATGGATACTAGAGTAGATGGATACTATAGTAGTAGATGGATACTAGTAGAGTAGATGGATACTATAGTAGAGTAGATGGATACTATAGTAGAGTAGATGGATACTATAGTACAGAGTAGATGGATACTACTATAGTAGATGGATACTAGAGTAGAGTAGATGGATACTATAGTAGATGGATACTAGAGTATAGAGTAGATGGATACTAGAGTACAGAGTAGATGGATACTAGATGGAGATGGATACTAGAGTACAGAGTAGATGGATACTAGAGTACAGAGTAGATGGATACTAGAGTACAGAGTAGATGGATACTATAGTAGAGTAGATGGATACTATAGTAGATAGATGGATACTATAGTAGAGTAGATGGATACTATAGTAGAGTAGATGGATACTACAGTACAGAGTAGATGGATACTAGAGTATAGAGTAGATGGATACTAGAGTACAGAGTAGATGGATACTAGAGTACAGAGTAGATGGATACTAGAGTACAGAGTAGATGGATACTATAGTAGAGTAGATGGATACTATAGTAGAGTAGATGGATACTATAGTAGAGTAGATGGATACTAGAGTACAGAGTAGATGGATACTATAGTAGAGTAGATGGATACTAGAGTACAGAGTAGATGGATACTATAGTAGTAGATGGATACTATAGTAGAGTAGATGGATACTATAGTTGAGTAGATGGATACTATAGTACAGAGTAGATGGATACTAGAGTAGAGTAGATGGATACTATAGTACAGAGTAGATGGATACTATAGTACAGAGTAGATGGATACTAGAGTAGAGTAGATGGATACTATAGTAGAGTAGATGGATACTAGAGTACAGAGTAGATGGATACTATAGTAGAGTAGATGGATACTATAGTACAGAGTAGATGGATACTATAGTAGAGTAGATGGATACTAGAGTAGTAGATGGATACTAGAGTAGATGGATACTAGAGTACAGAGTAGATGGATACTATAGTAGAGTAGATGGATAGATGGATACTATAGTAGAGTAGATGGATACTATAGTACAGAGTAGATGGATACTATAGTACAGAGTAGATGGATACTAGAGTAGAGTGATGGATACTATAGTACAGAGTAGATGGATACTATAGTAGAGTAGATGGATACTAGAGTAGAGAGTAGATGGATACTATAGTAGTAGATGGATACTAGAGTACAGAGTAGATGGATACTATAGTAGAGTAGATGGATACTATAGTACAGAGTAGATGGATACTATAGTACAGAGTAGATGGATACTATAGTAGAGTAGATGGATACTAGAGTAGAGTAGATGGATACTAGAGTACTATAGTAGAGTAGATGGATACTAGGTAGAGAGTAGATGGATACTATAGTAGAGAGTAGATGGATACTATAGTAGAGTAGATGGATACTATAGTAGAGAGTAGATGGATACTAGAGTAGATAGATGGATACTAGAGTACAGAGTAGATGGATACTAGTAGAGTAGATGGATACTATAGTAGATGGAGATGGATACTAGAGTAGTAGATGGATACTATAGTAGAGTAGATGGATACTATAGTAGAGTAGATGGATACTAGATGGATACTAGAGTAGAGTAGATGGATACTATAGTACAGAGTAGATGGATACTAGAGTAGAGAGTAGATGGATACTATACTAGAGTAGATGGATACTAGAGTACAGAGTAGATGGATACTAGAGTACCCAGAGTAGATGGATACTATAGTAGAGTAGATGGATACTATAGTAGAGTAGATGGATACTATAGTACAGAGTAGATGGATACTAGAGTACAGAGTAGATGGATACTATAGTAGAGTAGATGGATACTAGAGTAGAGAGTAGATGGATACTAGAGTACAAGTAGATGGATACTAGAGTAGATAGATGATACTATAGTAGAGTAGATGGATACTATAGTAGAGTAGATGGATACTAGAGTAGAGAGTAGATGGATACTATAGTAGAGTAGATGGATACTATAGTAGAGTAGATGGATACTATAGTACAGAGTAGATGGATACTAGAGTAGAGTAGATGGATACTATATAGAGAGTAGATGGATACTATAGTAGAGTAGATGGATACTATAGTAGAGTAGATGGATACTATAGTAGAGTAGATGGATACTATAGATAGTAGATGATGATACTAGAGTAGAGTAGATGGATACTAGAGTACAGAGTAGATGGATACTATAGTAGAGTAGATGGATACTATAGTAGAGTAGATGGATACTATAGTACAGAGTAGATGGATACTAGAGTAGATGGATACTATAGTAGAGTAGATGGATACTAGAGTAGAGTAGATGGATACTAGAGTAGTAGTAGTAGATGGATACTAGAGTAGAGTAGATGGATACTAGAGTAGAGTAGATGGATACTAGAGTAGATAGATGATACTATAGTACAGAGTAGATGGATACTATAGTAGAGTAGATGGATACTAGAGTAGTAGATGGATACTAGAGTACAGAGTAGATGGATACTAGAGTACAGAGTAGATGGATACTATAGTAGAGAGTAGATGGATACTAGAGTAGAGAGTAGATGGATACTAGAGTACAGAGTAGATGGATACTATAGTAGATGGATACTAGTAGAGTAGATGGATACTATAGTAGAGTAGATGGATACTATAGTAGAGTAGATGGATACTATAGTAGAGTAGATGGATACTATAGTACAGAGTAGATGGATACTAGAGTAGAGTAGATGGATACTAGAGTACAGAGTAGATGGATACTAGAGTACAGAGTAGATGGATACTAGAGTACAGAGTAGATGGATACTAGAGTACAGAGTAGATGGATACTAGAGTACAGAGTAGATGGATACTATAGTAGAGTAGATGGATACTATAGTAGAGTAGATGGATACTATAGTAGAGTAGATGGATACTAGAGTACAGAGTAGATGGATACTATAGTAGAGTAGATGGATACTATAGTACAGAGTAGATGGATACTAGAGTAGAGTAGATGGATACTAGAGTAGATGGATACTAGAGTAGAGTAGATGGATACTAGAGTAGTAGATGGATACTATAGTACAGAGTAGATGGATACTAGAGTAGATGGATACTAGAGTAGATGGATACTATAGTAGAGTAGATGGATACTATACTATAGTAGAGTAGATGGATACTATAGTACAGAGTAGATGGATACTATAGTAGAGTAGATGGATACTAGAGTACAGAGTAGATGGATACTAGAGTACAGAGTAGATGGATACTAGAGTAGATGGATACTAGTAGAGTAGATGGATACTATAGTAGAGTAGATGGATACTAGAGTACAGAGTAGATGGATACTAGAGTAGAGTAGATGGATACTATAGTACAGAGTAGATGGATACTATAGTAGAGTAGATGGATACTATAGTACAGAGTAGATGGATACTAGAGTACAGAGTAGATGGATACTAGAGTACAGAGTAGATGGATACTATAGTAGATGGATACTAGAGTAGATGGGATACTAGAGTACAGAGTAGATGGATACTAGAGTACAGAGTAGATGGATACTATAGTAGAGTAGATGGATACTAGAGTACAGAGTAGATGGATACTAGAGTACAGAGTAGATGGATACTATAGTAGAGTAGATGGATACTATAGTAGAGTAGATGGATACTATAGTACAGAGTAGATGGATACTAGAGTATAGAGTAGATGGATACTAGAGTACAGAGTAGATGGATACTAGAGTATAGAGTAGATGGATACTAGAGTACAGAGTAGATGGATACTAGAGTAGAGTAGATGGATACTAGAGTACAGAGTAGATGGATACTATAGTAGAGTAGATGGATACTATAGTAGAGTAGATGGATACTATAGTAGTAGATGGATACTAGAGTACAGAGTAGATGGATACTAGAGTAGAGTAGATGGATACTAGAGTACAGAGTAGATGGATACTAGAGTACAGAGTAGATGGATACTAGAGTACAGAGTAGATGGATACTATAGTAGAGTAGATGGATACTATAGTAGAGTAGATGGATACTATAGTAGAGTAGATGGATACTATAGTAGAGTAGATGGATACTATAGTACAGAGTAGATGGATACTAGAGTACAGAGTAGATGGATACTAGAGTATAGAGTAGATGGATACTAGAGTACAGAGTAGATGGATACTAGAGTAGAGAGTAGATGGATACTAGAGTACAGAGTAGATGGATACTATAGTAGAGTAGATGGATACTATAGTAGAGTAGATGGATACTATAGTAGAGTAGATGGATACTATAGTAGAGTAGATGGATACTACAGTACAGAGTAGATGGATACTAGAGTATAGAGTAGATGGATACTAGAGTACAGAGTAGATGGATACTATAGTAGATGGATACTAGAGTATAGAGTAGATGGATACTAGAGTACAGAGTAGATGGATACTAGAGTATAGAGTAGATGGATACTAGAGTACAGAGTAGATGGATACTAGAGTACAGAGTAGATGGATACTAGAGTACAGAGTAGATGGATACTATAGTAGAGTAGATGGATACTATAGTAGAGTAGATGGATACTATAGTAGAGTAGATGGATACTATAGTAGAGTAGATGGATACTACAGTACAGAGTAGATGGATACTAGAGTATAGAGTAGATGGATACTAGAGTACAGAGTAGATGGATACTAGAGTACAGAGTAGATGGATACTAGAGTACAGAGTAGATGGATACTATAGTAGAGTAGATGGATACTATAGTAGAGTAGATGGATACTATAGTAGAGTAGATGGATACTAGAGTACAGAGTAGATGGATACTATAGTAGAGTAGATGGATACTAGAGTACAGAGTAGATGGATACTATAGTAGAGTAGATGGATACTATAGTAGAGTAGATGGATACTATAGTTGAGTAGATGGATACTATAGTACAGAGTAGATGGATACTAGAGTAGAGTAGATGGATACTATAGTACAGAGTAGATGGATACTATAGTACAGAGTAGATGGATACTAGAGTAGAGTAGATGGATACTATAGTAGAGTAGATGGATACTAGAGTACAGAGTAGATGGATACTATAGTAGAGTAGATGGATACTATAGTATAGTAGTAGATGGATACTATAGTACAGAGTAGATGGATACTATAGTACAGAGTAGATGGATACTAGAGTATAGAGTAGATGGATACTATAGTAGAGTAGATGGATACTATAGTAGAGTAGATGGATACTATAGTAGAGTAGATGGATACTATAGTAGATGGATACTAGAGTACAGAGTAGATGGATACTATAGTAGAGTAGATGGATACTATAGTACAGAGTAGATGGATACTATAGTACAGAGTAGATGGATACTATAGTAGAGTAGATGGATACTAGAGTAGAGAGTAGATGGATACTAGAGTAGATGGATACTATAGTAGAGTAGATGGATACTAGAGTACAGATGGATAGATGATGATACTATAGTACAGAGTAGATGGATACTAGAGAGTAGATGGATACTAGAGTACAGAGTAGATGGATACTATAGTAGAGAGTAGATGGATACTATAGTAGAGTAGATGGATACTATAGTACAGAGTAGATGGATACTAGAGTAGAGAGTAGATGGATACTATAGTAGAGTAGATGGATACTAGAGTAGAGAGTAGATGGATACTATAGTACAGTAGATGGATACTAGAGTAGAGAGTAGATGGATACTATAGTACAGAGTAGATGGATACTAGAGTAGAGAGTAGATGGATACTATACTAGAGTAGATGGATACTAGAGTAGTAGATGGATACTAGTACAGAGTAGATGGATACTATAGTAGAGTAGATGGATACTATAGTAGAGTAGATGGATACTATAGTAGAGTAGATGGATACTAGAGTACAGAGTAGATGGATACTATAGTAGAGTAGATGGATACTATAGTAGAGTAGATGGATACTAGAGTACAGAGTAGATGGATACTAGAGTAGAGAGTAGATGGATACTATAGTAGAGTAGATGGATACTATAGTAGAGTAGATGGATACTAGAGTACTAGTAGTAGATGGATACTATAGTAGAGTAGATGGATACTATAGTACAGAGTAGATGGATACTAGAGTACAGAGTAGATGGATACTAGAGTAGAGTAGATGGATACTAGAGTACAGAGTAGATGGATACTATAGTACAGAGTAGATGGATACTATAGTACAGTAGATGGATACTAGAGTAGAGTAGATGGATACTATAGTAGAGTAGATGGATACTAGAGTACTAGATGGATACTATAGTAGAGTAGATGGATACTATAGTAGAGTAGATGGATACTATAGTAGAGTAGATGGATACTATAGTAGATGGATACTATAGTAGAGTAGATGGATACTATAGTACAGAGTAGATGGATACTATAGTAGAGTAGATGGATACTAGAGTATAGAGTAGATGGATACTAGAGTAGAGTAGATGGATACTATAGTAGAGTAGATGGATACTAGTAGAGTAGATGGATACTATAGTAGATGGATACTAGAGTACAGAGTAGATGGATACTATAGTAAGTAGATGGATACTATAGTACAGAGTAGATGGATACTATAGTACAGAGTAGATGGATACTATAGTAGAGTAGATGGATACTAGAGTAGAGAGTAGATGGATACTAGAGTAGAGTAGATGGATACTATAGTAGAGTAGATGGATACTATAGTAGAGTAGATGGATACTAGAGTACAGAGAGTAGATGGATACTAGAGTACAGAGTAGATGGATACTAGAGTAGAGTAGATGGATACTATAGTACAGAGTAGATGGATACTAGAGTAGAGAGTAGATGGATACTATAGTAGAGTAGATGGATACTAGAGTAGAGTAGATGGATACTATAGTAGAGAGTAGATGGATACTATAGTACAGAGTAGATGGATACTAGAGTAGAGAGTAGATGGATACTATACTAGAGTAGATGGATACTAGAGTACAGAGTAGATGGATACTAGAGTAGAGAGTAGATGGATACTATACTAGAGTAGATGGATACTATAGTACAGAGTAGATGGATACTAGAGTAGAGAGTAGATGGATACTATAGTAGAGTAGATGGATACTAGAGTACTAGATGGATACTATAGTACAGAGTAGATGGATACTAGAGTAGAGAGTAGATGGATACTATAGTAGAGTAGATGGATACTAGAGTAGAGAGTAGATGGATACTATACTAGAGTAGATGGATACTAGAGTACAGAGTAGATGGATACTAGAGTAGAGTAGATGGATACTATAGTAAGTAGATGGATACTAGTAGTACAGAGTAGATGGATACTATAGTACAGAGTAGATGGATACTATAGTAGAGTAGATGGATACTAGAGTAGATAGATGGATACTAGAGTACAGAGTAGATGGATACTAGAGTAGAGAGTAGATGGATACTATAGTAGAGTAGATGGATACTAGAGTAGAGTAGATGGATACTAGATAGAGATAGATGGATACTATAGTAGAGTAGATGGATACTATAGATAGATGGATACTATAGTACAGAGTAGATGGATACTATAGTAGAGTAGATGGATACTAGAGTAGAGTAGATGGATACTAGAGTACAGAGTAGATGGATACTATAGTACAGAGTAGATGGATACTATAGTACAGAGTAGATGGATACTAGGTAGAGTAGATGGATACTATAGTACAGAGTAGATGGATACTATAGTACAGAGTAGATGGATACTAGAGTAGAGTAGATGGATACTATAGTAGAGTAGATGGATACTAGAGTAGAGTAGATGGATACTAGAGTAGAGTAGATGGATACTATAGTAGAGTAGATGGATACTAGAGTACAGAGTAGATGGATACTATAGTAGAGTAGATGGATACTATAGTACAGAGTAGATGGATACTAGAGTAGATGGATACTAGTAGATGATGATACTATAGTAGAGTAGATGGATACTATAGTAGAGTAGATGGATACTATAGTACAGAGTAGATGGATACTATAGTACAGAGTAGATGGATACTATAGTAGAGTGATGGATACTAGAGTAGAGTAGATGGATACTAGAGTAGAGTAGATGGATACTAGAGTAGAGAGTAGATGGATACTATAGTAGTAGATGGATACTATAGTAGTAGATGGATACTATGGTATACTAGATGGATACTAGAGTAGAGTAGATGGATACTATAGTAGAGTAGATGGATACTATAGTACAGAGTAGATGGATACTATAGTACAGAGTAGATGGATACTAGAGTAGAGTAGATGGATACTAGAGTAGTAGATGGATACTATAGTACAGAGTAGATGGATACTATAGTACAGAGTAGATGTACTAGAGTAGAGTAGATGGATACTAGAGTAGATGGATACTATAGTAGAGTAGATGGATACTAGAGTAGAGTAGATGGATACTAGAGTATAGAGTAGATGGATACTAGAGTACAGAGTAGATGGATACTAGAGTAGAGTAGATGGATACTATAGTAGAGTAGATGGATACTAGAGTACAGAGTAGATGGATACTAGTAGAGTAGATGGATACTATAGTACAGAGTAGATGGATACTAGAGTAGATGGATACTAGAGTACAGAGTAGATGGATACTAGAGTACAGAGTAGATGGATACTAGAGTACAGAGTAGATGGATACTAGAGTAGAGTAGATGGATACTATAGTAGAGTAGATGGATACTATAGTAGAGTAGATGGATACTATAGTAGAGTAGATGGATACTATAGTAGATGGATACTATAGTAGATGGATACTACAGTACAGAGTAGATGGATACTAGTAGATAGATGGATACTATAGTAGAGTAGATGGATACTAGAGTACAGAGTAGATGGATACTATAGTAGAGTAGATGGATACTAGAGTAGATGGATACTAGAGTAGATGGATACTATAGTAGAGTAGATGGATACTATAGTACAGAGTAGATGGATACTAGAGTACAGAGTAGATGGATACTAGTAGATGGATACTAGAGTACAGAGTAGATGGATACTAGAGTACAGAGTAGATGGATACTAGTAGTAGATGGATACTAGAGTAGAGTAGATGGATACTATAGTAGATAGATACTAGAGTAGAGTAGATGGATACTAGAGTAGAGTAGATGGATACTAGAGTACAGGATAGAGTAGATGGATACTAGAGTAGATGGATACTAGAGTAGATGGATACTAGAGTACAGAGTAGATGGATACTAGAGTACAGAGTAGATGGATACTAGAGTAGATGGATACTAGAGTAGATGGATACTAGAGTAGAGTAGATGGATACTAGAGTAGAGTAGATGGATACTAGAGTACAGAGTAGATGGATACTAGTAGATGGATACTAGATGGATACTAGAGTAGATGATGGATACTAGATGTACTAGAGTAGATGGATACTATATAAGTAGATGGATACTATGGATACTATAGTAGATGGATACTAGAGTATAGAGTAGATGGATACTATAGTAGAGTAGATGGATACTAGAGTAGATGGATACTATAGTAGAGTAGATGGATACTATAGTAGAGTAGATGGATACTAGAGTAGATGGATACTATACTAGATAGGATACTAGAGTATGGATACTAGAGTAGATGGATACTATAGTAGAGTAGATGGATACTATAGTAGAGTAGATGGATACTAGATAGTAGAGTAGATGGATACTAGAGTACTATAGTACAGAGTAGATGGATACTAGTAGAGTAGATGGATACTATAGTACAGAGTAGATGGATAGAGTACTAGATGGATACTATAGTAGAGTAGATGGATACTATAGTAGAGTAGATGGATACTATAGTAGATGGATACTAGATGTACAGAGTAGATGGATACTATAGTAGAGTAGATGGATACTATAGTACAGTAGATGGATACTATAGTACAGAGTAGATGGATACTATAGTAGAGTAGATGGATACTAGAGTAGAGTAGATGGATACTAGAGTACAGAGTAGATGGATACTATAGTAGAGTAGATGGATACTAGAGTAGAGAGTAGATGGATACTATAGTAGAGTAGATGGATACTAGAGTACAGAGTAGATGGATACTAGAGTAGAGTAGATGGAGAGTAGATGGATACTAGAGTACTAGATGGATACTATACTAGTAGATGGATACTATAGTACAGTAGATGGATACTAGAGTAGAGAGTAGATGGATACTATAGTAGAGTAGATGGATACTAGAGTAGAGAGTAGATGGATACTATAGTACAGAGTAGATGGATACTAGAGTAGAGAGTAGATGGATACTATAGTACAGAGTAGATGGATACTAGAGTAGAGAGTAGATGGATACTATAGTAGAGTAGATGGATACTAGAGTACAGAGTAGATGGATACTAGAGTACAGAGTAGATGGATACTATAGTAGAGTAGATGGATACTATAGTAGAGTAGATGGATACTATAGTACAGAGTAGATGGATACTATAGTACAGAGTAGATGGATACTATAGTAGAGTAGATGGATACTAGAGTAGAGAGTAGATGGATACTAGAGTACAGAGTAGATGGATACTAGAGTAGAGAGTAGATGGATACTATAGTAGAGTAGATGGATACTATAGTAGAGTAGATGGATACTAGAGTAGAGAGTAGATGGATACTATAGTAGAGTAGATGGATACTATAGTAGAGTAGATGGATACTATAGTACAGAGTAGATGTATACTAGAGTAGAGTAGATGGATACTAGAGTAGAGAGTAGATGGATACTAGAGTAGAGTAGATGGATACTATAGTAGAGTAGATGGATACTAGAGTAGATGGATACTAGAGTAGATGGATACTAGAGTACAGAGTAGATGGATACTAGAGTAGATGGATACTAGAGTAGATAGATGGATACTAGAGTAGATGGATACTATAGTAGAGTAGATGGATACTATAGTAGAGTAGATGGATACTATAGTAGAGTAGATGGATACTATAGTAGATGGATACTAGAGTAGATGGATACTAGAGTACAGAGTAGATGGATACTAGAGTAGATGGATACTAGAGTAGGAGTAGATGGATACTATAGTAGAGTAGATGGATACTAGAGTACAGAGTAGATGGATACTAGAGTACAGAGTAGATGGATACTATAGTACAGAGTAGATGGATACTATAGTAGTAGTAGATGGATACTAAAGTACAGAGTAGATGGATACTAGAGTACAGAGTAGATGGATACTAGAGTACAGAGTAGATGGATACTAGAGTAGATGGATACTAGAGTAGATGGATACTAGAGTACAGAGTAGATGGATACTAGAGTAGATGGATACTATAGTAGAGTAGATGGATACTAGAGTACAGAGTAGATGGATACTAGAGTACAGAGTAGATGGATACTATAGTAGAGTAGATGGATACTATAGTAGAGTAGATGGATACTATAGTAGAGTAGATGGATACTAGAGATGGATACTAGAGTACAGAGTAGATGGATACTAGAGTACAGAGTAGATGGATACTAGAGTACAGAGTAGATGGATACTAGAGTACAGAGTAGATGGATACTAGAGTAGTAGAGTAGATGGATACTATAGTAGAGTAGATGGATACTATAGTAGAGTAG
The DNA here is from genome assembly GCF_034236695.1 of Oncorhynchus nerka. Classification (NCBI taxonomy): domain Eukaryota; kingdom Metazoa; phylum Chordata; class Actinopteri; order Salmoniformes; family Salmonidae; genus Oncorhynchus; species Oncorhynchus nerka. Next base: position 102,876,644 of record NC_088410.1, on the reverse strand, counting down.
ATGGATACTATAGTAGAGTAGATGGATACTATAGTAGAGTAGATATATAGTAGAGTAGATGGATATACAGAGTAGGATACTAGAGTAGAGTAGATGGATACTAGAGTACAGAGTAGATGGATACTAGAGTAGAGTAGATGGATACTATAGTAGAGTAGATGGATACTAGAGTACAGAGTAGATGGATACTAGAGTACAGAGTAGATGGATACTAGAGTAGAGTAGATGGATACTAGAGTACAGAGTAGATGGATACTAGAGTAGATGGATACTATAGTAGAGTAGATGGATACTATAGTAGAGTAGATGGATACTATAGTAGAGTAGATGGATACTATAGAGTAGATGGATACTAGAGTACAGATAGATGGATACTAGAGTACAGAGTAGATGGATACTAGAGTAGATGGATACTATAGTAGAGTAGATGGATACTATAGTAGAGTAGATGGATACTAGAGTACAGAGTAGATGGATACTAGAGTAGAGTAGATGATACTATAGTACAGAGTAGATGGATACTATAGTAGAGTAGATGGATACTAGAGTACAGAGTAGATGGATACTAGAGTACAGAGTAGATGGATACTAGAGTACAGTGTAGATGGATACTAGAGTAGATGGATACTAGAGTAGAGTAGATGGATACTAGAGTACAGAGTAGATGGATACTAGAGTACAGAGTAGATGGATACTATAGTAGAGTAGATGGATACTAGAGTACAGAGTAGATGGATACTAGAGTACAGAGTAGATGGATACTATAGTAGTACTATAGTAGAGTAGATGGATACTATAGTACAGAGTAGATGGATACTAGAGTATAGAGTAGATGGATACTAGAGTACAGAGTAGATGGATACTAGAGTATAGAGTAGATGGATACTAGAGTACAAAGTAGATGGATACTAGAGTACAGAGTAGATGGATACTAGAGTACAGAGTAGATGGATACTATAGTAGAGTAGATGGATACTATAGTAGAGTAGATGGATACTATAGTAGAGTAGATGGATACTAGAGTACAGAGTAGATGGATACTAGATGGATGGATACTAGAGTACAGAGTAGATGGATACTAGAGTAGAGTAGATGGATACTAGAGTACAGAGTAGATGGATACTATAGTAGAGTAGATGGATACTATAGTAGAGTAGATGGATACTATAGTAGTAGATGGATACTATAGTAGAGTAGATGGATACTATAGTACAGAGTAGATGGATACTAGAGTACAGAGTAGATGGATACTAGAGTATAGAGTAGATGGATACTAGAGTACAGAGTAGATGGATACTAGAGTATAGAGTAGATGGATACTAGAGTACAGAGTAGATGGATACTATAGTAGAGTAGATGGATACTATAGTAGAGTAGATGGATACTATAGTAGAGTAGATGGATACTATAGTAGAGTAGATGGATACTACAGTACAGAGTAGATGGATACTAGAGTAGAGTAGATGGATACTAGAGTAGAGTAGATGGATACTATAGTAGTATACAGAGTAGATGGATACTAGAGTACAGAGTAGATGGATACTAGAGTAGAGTAGATGGATACTAGAGTAGAGTAGATGGATACTAGAGTACAGAGTAGATGGATACTATAGTAGTAGATGGATACTATAGTAGAGTAGATGGATACTATAGTAGATGGATACTAGTAGTAGATGGATACTAGAGTATAGAGTAGATGGATACTAGAGTACAGAGTAGATGGATACTAGAGTAGAGAGTAGATGGATACTAGAGTAGAGAGTAGATGGATACTATAGTAGAGTAGATGGATACTATAGTAGAGTAGATGGATACTATAGTAGAGTAGATGGATACTAGAGTACAGAGTAGATGGATACTATAGTAGATGGATACTAGAGTAGAGTAGATGGATACTAGAGTACAGAGTAGATGGATACTAGAGTATAGAGTAGATGGATACTAGAGTAGATAGATGGATACTAGAGTAGAGAGTAGATGGATACTATAGTAGAGTAGATGGATACTATAGTAGAGTAGATGGATACTATAGTTGAGTAGATGGATACTATAGTACAGAGTAGATGGATACTATAGAGTAGATGGATACTATAGTACAGAGTAGATGGATACTATAGTACAGAGTAGATGGATACTAGAGTAGAGTAGATGGATACTATAGTAGAGTAGATGGATACTAGAGTAGAGTAGATGGATACTATAGTAGAGTAGATGGATACTATAGTACTAGAGTAGATGGATACTATAGTACAGAGTAGATGGATACTATAGTACAGAGTAGATGGATACTAGAGTACTAGAGTAGATGGATACTAGAGTACAGAGTAGATGGATACTATAGTAGAGTAGATGGATACTATAGTAGAGTAGATGGATACTATAGTAGATGGATACTAGAGTACAGAGTAGATGGATACTATAGTAGAGTAGATGGATACTATAGTACAGAGTAGATGGATACTATAGTACAGAGTAGATGGATACTATAGTAGAGTAGATGGATACTAGAGTAGAGAGTAGATGGATACTATAGTACAGAGTAGATGGATACTATAGTAGAGTAGATGGATACTAGAGTAGAGAGTAGATGGATACTATAGTAGAGAGTAGATGGATACTATAGTACAGAGTAGATGGATACTAGAGTAGAGTAGATGGATACTATACTAGAGTAGATGGATACTAGAGTACAGAGTAGATGGATACTAGAGTAGAGAGTAGATGGATACTATACTAGAGTAGATGGATACTATAGTACAGAGTAGATGGATACTAGTAGAGAGTAGATGGATACTATAGTAGAGTAGATGGATACTAGAGTAGAGAGTAGATGGATACTATAGTAGATGGATACTAGAGTAGAGAGTAGATGGATACTATAGTACAGAGTAGATGGATACTAGAGTAGAGAGTAGATGGATACTATACTAGAGTAGATGGATACTAGAGTACAGAGTAGATGGATACTAGAGTACAGAGTAGATGGATACTATAGTAGAGTAGATGGATACTATAGTAGAGTAGATGGATACTATAGTACAGAGTAGATGGATACTATAGTACAGAGTAGATGGATACTATAGTAGAGTAGATGGATACTAGAGTAGAGAGTAGATGGATACTAGAGTACAGAGTAGATGGATACTAGAGTAGAGAGTAGATGGATACTATAGTAGAGTAGATGGATACTATAGTAGAGTAGATGGATACTAGAGTAGAGAGTAGATGGATACTATAGTAGAGTAGATGGATACTATAGTAGAGTAGATGGATACTATAGTACAGAGTAGATGGATACTATAGTACAGAGTAGATGGATACTAGAGTAGAGTAGATGGATACTAGAGTACAGAGTAGATGGATACTATAGTACAGAGTAGATGGATACTAGAGTAGAGTAGATGGATACTATAGTAGAGTAGATGGATACTAGAGTACAGAGTAGATGGATACTATAGTAGAGTAGATGGATACTATAGTAGAGTAGATGGATACTATAGTAGAGTAGATGGATACTATAGTAGATGGATACTATAGTAGAGTAGATGGATACTATAGTACAGAGTAGATGGATACTATAGTACAGAGTAGATGGATACTAGAGTATAGAGTAGATGGATACTAGAGTACAGAGTAGATGGATACTATAGTAGAGTAGATGGATACTATAGTAGAGTAGATGGATACTATAGTAGATGGATACTAGAGTACAGAGTAGATGGATACTATAGTAGAGTAGATGGATACTATAGTACAGAGTAGATGGATACTATAGTAGAGTAGATGGATACTATAGTAGAGTAGATGGATACTAGAGTAGAGAGTAGATGGATACTAGAGTACAGAGTAGATGGATACTATAGTAGAGTAGATGGATACTATAGTAGAGTAGATGGATACTAGAGTAGAGTAGATGGATACTAGAGTACAGAGTAGATGGATACTAGAGTACAGAGTAGATGGATACTAGAGTAGAGATGGATACTATAGTACAGTAGATGGATACTAGAGTAGAGAGTAGATGGATACTATAGTAGAGTAGATGGATACTAGAGTACAGAGTAGATGGATACTATAGTAGAGTAGATGGATACTATAGTACAGAGTAGATGGATACTAGAGTAGAGTAGATGGATACTATAGAGTAGATGGATACTAGAGTACAGTAGATGGATACTAGAGTAGAGTAGATGGATACTATAGTAGATGGATAGACAGAGTAGATGGATACTAGAGTAGAGAGTAGATGGATACTATAGTAGAGTAGATGGATACTAGAGTAGAGTAGATGGATACTATAGTACAGAGTAGATATACTAGATAGATGGATACTATAGTACAGAGTAGATGGATACTAGAGTAGAGAGTAGATGGATACTATACTAGAGTAGATGGATACTAGAGTACAGAGTAGATGGATACTAGAGTACAGAGTAGATGGATACTATAGTAGAGTAGATGGATACTATAGTAGTAGATGGATACTATAGTACAGAGTAGATGGATACTATAGTACAGAGTAGATGGATACTATAGTAGAGTAGATGGATACTAGAGTAGAGAGTAGATGGATACTAGAGTACAGAGTAGATGGATACTAGAGTAGAGTAGATGGATACTATAGTAGAGTAGATGGATACTATAGTAGAGTAGATGGATACTAGAGTAGATAGATGGATACTATAGTAGAGTAGATGGATACTATAGTAGAGTAGATGGATACTATAGTACAGAGTAGATGGATACTATAGTACAGAGTAGATGGATACTAGAGTACAGAGTAGATGGATACTATAGTACAGAGTAGATGGATACTATAGTACAGAGTAGATGGATACTAGAGTAGAGTAGATGGATACTATAGTACAGAGTAGATGGATACTATAGTACAGAGTAGATGGATACTAGAGTAGAGTAGATGGATACTAGATGGATGGATACTAGAGTACAGAGTAGATGGATACTAGAGTAGAGAGTAGATGGATACTAGAGTAGAGTAGATGGATACTAGAGTACAGAGTAGATGGATACTATAGTAGAGTAGATGGATACTATAGTACAGAGTAGATGGATACTATAGAGTAGATGGATACTAGAGTACAGAGTAGATGGATACTAGAGTACAGAGTAGATGGATACTAGAGTACAGAGTAGATGGATACTAGAGTACAGAGTAGATGGATACTATAGTAGTAGATGGATACTATAGTAGAGTAGATGGATACTATAGTAGAGTAGATGGATACTATAGTAGAGTAGATGGATACTACAGTACAGAGTAGATGGATACTAGAGTACAGAGTAGATGGATACTAGAGTAGAGTAGATGGATACTAGAGTACAGAGTAGATGGATACTATAGTAGAGTAGATGGATACTAGAGTACAGAGTAGATGGATACTATAGTAGAGTAGATGGATACTATAGTAGAGTAGATGGATACTATAGTACAGAGTAGATGGATACTAGAGTAGAGTAGATGGATACTAGAGTACAGAGTAGATGGATACTAGAGTACAGAGTAGATGGATACTAGAGTACAGAGTAGATGGATACTAGAGTACAGAGTAGATGGATACTAGAGTACAGAGTAGATGGATACTAGATGATGGATACTATAGTAGAGTAGATGGATACTATATAGAGTAGATGGATACTAGAGTATAGAGTAGATGGATACTAGAGTAGATGGATACTAGAGTATAGAGTAGATGGATACTAGGTAGTACAGAGTAGATGGATACTAGAGTAGATGGATACTAGAGTAGATGATGGATACTAGAGTACAGAGTAGATGGATACTAGAGTACAGAGTAGATGGATACTAGAGTACAGAGTAGATGGATACTATAGTAGAGTAGATGGATACTATAGTAGAGTAGATGGATACTATAGTAGAGTAGATGGATACTAGAGTATAGAGTAGATGGATACTAGAGTACAGAGTAGATGGATACTAGAGTAGATGATACTATAGTAGATGGATACTAGAGTAGATGGATACTATAGTAGTAGATGGATACTAGAGTAGATGGATACTATAGTAGAGTAGATGGATACTAGAGTAGATGGATACTATAGTAGTAGATGGATACTAGAGTATAGAGTAGATGGATACTAGAGTAGAGTAGATGGATACTAGAGTAGATGGATACTATAGTAGTAGATGGATACTATAGTAGAGTAGATGGATACTAGAGTAGAGTAGATGGATACTATAGTAGAGTAGATGGATACTAGAGTACTAGAGTAGATGGATACTATAGTAGAGTAGATGGATACTATAGTACAGAGTAGATGGATACTAGAGTAGATGGATACTAGATAGATGGATACTATAGTAGATGGATACTATAGTACAGAGTAGATGGATACTATAGTACAGAGTAGATGGATACTAGAGTATAGAGTAGATGGATACTAGAGTACAGAGTAGATGGATACTATAGTAGAGTAGATGGATACTATAGTAGAGTAGATGGATACTATAGTAGATGGATACTAGATACAGATAGATGGATACTATAGTAGAGTAGATGGATACTATAGTACAGAGTAGATGGATACTATAGTACAGAGTAGATGGATACTATAGTAGAGTAGATGGATACTAGAGTAGAGAGTAGATGGATACTAGAGTACAGAGTAGATGGATACTATAGTAGAGTAGATGGATACTAGAGTAGAGAGTAGATGGATACTATAGTAGAGAGTAGATGGATACTATAGTACAGAGTAGATGGATACTAGAGTAGAGAGTAGATGGATACTATACTAGAGTAGATGGATACTAGAGTACAGAGTAGATGGATACTAGAGTAGAGAGTAGATGGATACTATACTAGAGTAGATGGATACTATAGTACAGAGTAGATGGATACTAGAGTAGAGAGTAGATGGATACTATAGTAGAGTAGATGGATACTAGAGTAGAGAGTAGATGGATACTATAGTACAGAGTAGATGGATACTAGAGTAGAGAGTAGATGGATACTATAGTACAGAGTAGATGGATACTAGAGTAGAGAGTAGATGGATACTATACTAGAGTAGATGGATACTAGAGTACAGAGTAGATGGATACTAGAGTACAGAGTAGATGGATACTATAGTAGAGTAGATGGATACTATAGTAGAGTAGATGGATACTATAGTACAGAGTAGATGGATACTATAGTACAGAGTAGATGGATACTATAGTAGAGTAGATGGATACTAGAGTAGAGTAGATGGATACTAGAGTACAGAGTAGATGGATACTAGAGTAGAGTAGATGGATACTATAGTAGAGTAGATGGATACTATAGTAGAGTAGATGGATACTAGAGTAGAGAGTAGATGGATACTATAGTAGAGTAGATGGATACTATAGTAGAGTAGATGGATACTATAGTACAGAGTAGATGGATACTATAGTACAGAGTAGATGGATACTAGAGTAGAGTAGATGGATACTAGAGTACAGAGTAGATGGATACTATAGTACAGAGTAGATGGATACTATAGTACAGAGTAGATGGATACTAGAGTAGAGTAGATGGATACTATAGTAGAGTAGATGGATACTAGAGTACAGAGTAGATGGATACTATAGTAGAGTAGATGGATACTATAGTAGAGTAGATGGATACTATAGTAGAGTAGATGGATACTATAGTAGATGGATACTATAGTAGAGTAGATGGATACTATAGTACAGAGTAGATGGATACTATAGTACAGAGTAGATGGATACTAGAGTATAGAGTAGATGGATACTAGAGTACAGAGTAGATGGATACTATAGTAGAGTAGATGGATACTATAGTAGAGTAGATGGATACTATAGTAGATGGATACTAGAGTACAGAGTAGATGGATACTATAGTAGAGTAGATGGATACTATAGTACAGAGTAGATGGATACTATAGTACAGAGTAGATGGATACTATAGTAGAGTAGATGGATACTAGAGTAGAGAGTAGATGGATACTAGAGTACAGAGTAGATGGATACTATAGTAGAGTAGATGGATACTATAGTAGAGTAGATGGATACTAGAGTAGAGAGTAGATGGATACTAGAGTACAGAGTAGATGGATACTAGAGTAGAGAGTAGATGGATACTATAGTACAGAGTAGATGGATACTAGAGTAGAGAGTAGATGGATACTATAGTAGAGTAGATGGATACTAGAGTAGAGAGTAGATGGATACTATAGTAGAGAGTAGATGGATACTATAGTACAGAGTAGATGGATACTAGAGTAGAGAGTAGATGGATACTATACTAGAGTAGATGGATACTAGAGTACAGAGTAGATGGATACTAGAGTAGAGAGTAGATGGATACTATACTAGAGTAGATGGATACTATAGTACAGAGTAGATGGATACTAGAGTAGAGAGTAGATGGATACTATAGTAGAGTAGATGGATACTAGAGTAGAGAGTAGATGGATACTATAGTACAGAGTAGATGGATACTAGAGTAGAGAGTAGATGGATACTATAGTACAGAGTAGATGGATACTAGAGTAGAGAGTAGATGGATACTATACTAGAGTAGATGGATACTAGAGTACAGAGTAGATGGATACTAGAGTACAGAGTAGATGGATACTATAGTAGAGTAGATGGATACTATAGTAGAGTAGATGGATACTATAGTACAGAGTAGATGGATACTATAGTACAGAGTAGATGGATACTATAGTAGAGTAGATGGATACTAGAGTAGAGAGTAGATGGATACTAGAGTACAGAGTAGATGGATACTAGAGTAGAGAGTAGATGGATACTATAGTAGAGTAGATGGATACTATAGTAGAGTAGATGGATACTAGAGTAGAGAGTAGATGGATACTATAGTAGAGTAGATGGATACTATAGTAGAGTAGATGGATACTATAGTACAGAGTAGATGGATACTATAGTACAGAGTAGATGGATACTAGAGTAGAGTAGATGGATACTAGAGTACAGAGTAGATGGATACTATAGTACAGAGTAGATGGATACTATAGTACAGAGTAGATGGATACTAGAGTAGAGTAGATGGATACTATAGTACAGAGTAGATGGATACTATAGTACAGAGTAGATGGATACTAGAGTAGAGTAGATGGATACTAGAGTATAGAGTAGATGGATACTAGAGTACAGAGTAGATGGATACTAGAGTAGAGAGTAGATGGATACTATAGTAGAGTAGATGGATACTAGAGTACAGAGTAGATGGATACTATAGTAGAGTAGATGGATACTATAGTACAGAGTAGATGGATACTAGAGTAGATGGATACTAGAGTACAGAGTAGATGGATACTAGAGTACAGAGTAGATGGATACTAGAGTACAGAGTAGATGGATACTAGAGTACAGAGTAGATGGATACTATAGTAGAGTAGATGGATACTATAGTAGAGTAGATGGATACTATAGTAGAGTAGATGGATACTATAGTAGAGTAGATGGATACTATAGTAGAGTAGATGGATACTACAGTACAGAGTAGATGGATACTAGAGTACAGAGTAGATGGATACTATAGTAGAGTAGATGGATACTACAGTACAGAGTAGATGGATACTATAGTAGAGTAGATGGATACTAGAGTACAGAGTAGATGGATACTAGAGTAGAGTAGATGGATACTATAGTAGAGTAGATGGATACTATAGTACAGAGTAGATGGATACTAGAGTAGAGTAGATGGATACTAGAGTACAGAGTAGATGGATACTAGAGTACAGAGTAGATGGATACTAGAGTACAGAGTAGATGGATACTAGAGTACAGAGTAGATGGATACTAGAGTACAGAGTAGATGGATACTAGAGTAGATGGATACTATAGTAGAGTAGATGGATACTAGAGTATAGAGTAGATGGATACTAGAGTATAGAGTAGATGGATACTAGAGTAGATGGATACTAGAGTATAGAGTAGATGGATACTAGAGTACAGAGTAGATGGATACTAGAGTAGATGGATACTAGAGTAGAGTAGATGGATACTAGAGTACAGAGTAGATGGATACTAGAGTACAGAGTAGATGGATACTAGAGTACAGAGTAGATGGATACTAGAGTAGATGGATACTATAGTAGAGTAGATGGATACTAGAGTATAGAGTAGATGGATACTAGAGTATAGAGTAGATGGATACTAGAGTACAGAGTAGATGGATACTAGAGTAGATGGATACTATAGTAGAGTAGATGGATACTAGAGTAGATGGATACTATAGTAGAGTAGATGGATACTAGAGTAGATGGATACTATAGTAGAGTAGATGGATACTAGAGTAGATGGATACTATAGTAGAGTAGATGGATACTAGAGTATAGAGTAGATGGATACTAGAGTAGAGTAGATGGATACTAGAGTAGATGGATACTATAGTAGAGTAGATGGATACTATAGTAGAGTAGATGGATACTAGAGTAGATGGATACTATAGTAGAGTAGATGGATACTAGAGTAGATGGATACTAGAGTAGATGGATACTATAGTAGAGTAGATGGATACTATAGTAGAGTAGATGGATACTAGAGTAGATGGATACTATAGTAGAGTAGATGGATACTAGAGTAGATGGATACTATAGTAGAGTAGATGGATACTAGAGTATAGAGTAGATGGATACTAGAGTATAGAGTAGATGGATACTAGAGTAGATGGATACTAGAGTATAGAGTAGATGGATACTAGAGTACAGAGTAGATGGATACTAGAGTAGATGGATACTAGAGTAGAGTAGATGGATACTAGAGTACAGAGTAGATGGATACTAGAGTAGATGGATACTATAGTAGAGTAGATGGATACTAGAGTATAGAGTAGATGGATACTATAGTAGAGTAGATGGATACTAGAGTATAGAGTAGATGGATACTAGAGTACAGAGTAGATGGATACTAGAGTAGATGGATACTATAGTAGAGTAGATGGATACTATAGTAGAGTAGATGGATACTAGAGTATAGAGTAGATGGATACTAGAGTACAGAGTAGATGGATACTAGAGTAGATGGATACTATAGTAGAGTAGATGGATACTAGAGTACAGAGTAGATGGATACTAGAGTACAGAGTAGATGGATACTAGAGTAGAGTAGATGGATACTAGAGTAGAGTAGATGGATACTAGAGTACAGAGTAGATGGATACTATAGTAGGGCAGATCTGGACCAATAGAGAGGTGGTGGGGTGAGGAGGGGAGGTTGGGGTGAGGAGAGGGGATGGGGTGAGGAGAGGGGGATGGGGTGAGGAGAGAGATGGGGTGAGGAGAGAGATGGGGTGAGGATGGGGGGTTGGGGTGAGGAGAGGAGAGGGGGATGGGGTGAGGAGAGGGGGAAGTTGGGGTGAGGAGAGGAGAGGGGGATGGGGTGAGGATGAGGGGGATGGGGTGAGGAGAGGGGGATGGGGTGAGGAGAGGGATGGGGTGTGGAGGGGTGGTTGGGTTGGGTTAAACAGCTGTTATCTATATCCTTCTGAAGTGTCCCAGTAATTTGCCATGTGAAGTGACTATCGCTGCAGAGAAGCGGACTCTGTTGGCTACAGCGGCAAACCACCAGATGAACCGCCCCATCAAAGCAAAACCATAAGTGTAGTTTTAGACAAATTCAATTATCACGCTAGATTTACCGCGGGTTCACACACTAACATGCCCAGTGTTTTCCTCCAACACGGCCCCCCCCATTTCAAACAGCCGGGTGTGTACCAGGGCATAGATGTCACAGTCACGCCATGAAGAAGACAGTCGTCACTGGTGTGGCCGTAAGGGCGGTCGCGTCTCCAGAGGCCACATCACGACTCCCTCCCAAATGGCATTCTATTCCCTATGTAGTGCACTACTTTATATGGCACCCTATTCCCTATGTAGGCCACTACTTTATATGGCACCCTATTCCCTATGTAGGCCACTACTTTATATGGCACCCTATTCCCTATGTAGTGCACTACTTTATATGGCACCCTATTCCCTATGTAGGCCACTACTTTATATGGCACCCTATTCCCTATGTAGGCCACTACTTTATATGGCACCCTATTCCCTATGTAGTGCACTACTTTATATGGCACCCTATTCCCTATGTAGTGCACTACTTTATATGGCACCCTATTCCCTATGTAGTGCACTACTTTATATGGCATTCTATTCCCTATGTAGTGCACTATTTTTTGGCCCGAGTCCTTACGGGGAATAGGGTGTCGTTGGGGATGTTGCCGACGGCTGAGCAGAACAGAGAGCTGGAGGGAGTGGGCTCACATTCCTACAGCAGGAGAAGCATACTTGGCATTCCTACTGCGGTCGGTCAGTTAGTTAGTCTCTCTCAACGAGCCGTTTGATTTCCACTGGGCTTTCAGACTTACATGTTAGTCATTTAGCAGACGCTCTTATCCAGAGAGACTTACGGGAGCAATTAGGGTTAAGTGACTTGCTCAAGGGCACGTCGGCAGCTTTTTCAACTAGTCGGCTCTGGGATTCGAAAGAGAGAGAGACAGAGAGAGAGAGAGTGTGTGAGTGTGTGAGTTTGTGAGTGAGTGAGTGAGTGAGTGAGTGAGTGAGTGAGTGAGTGAGTGAGACAGAGAGAGAGACAGAGAGAGAGAGAGAGAGAGAGAGAGAGAGAGAGAGAGAAAGAAAGAGAGAGAGAGAGAGAGAGAGAGAGAAAGAGCGAGAGAGACAGAGACAGAGAGAGAGAGACAGAGAGACAGAGACAGAGACAGAGAGAGAAAGAGCGAGAGAGAGAGAGAGAGAGAGAGACAGAGACAGAGACAGAGAGAGAAAGAGCGAGAGAGAGAAAGAGCGAGAGAGAGAGAGACAGAGAGAGAGAGAGAGAGAGAGAGAGATGCAATTGCGCTCTGTGAGACAGGGCCACTTTCACTCAGCTGGAAGTTACTGGCAGAGCGCTGGGATTTGGTTGTTTGAAGAAAAGTGTGTTGAAGACCATGCAGGGGAAGAGGGGCGTCAGAGTGCTGGTGTCAGACCAGGGTCGTGGTTCTGGCACGGTACATTCAGGACAGGCAGCTACTAACCCTACTGCTGATCGTCAAGACCATCTCTATCAACGGAATATAAAGCTCCAGGCATCTGAATTCCTCTCTCTCTCAGTACATGCTGAAACATGCAGAGGGTAGAGTGTCTATCGAGGGAAAATGCTCTACAAACCTTCTATTGCTCTGCTATACAATCAGAAATGCTGGACACATATAATGGATTATCACCCAGGAAACCAAATAGAAAATATTGATGCAACAAACTAAAATTGAAGATAGGGTTGACAATGACCAATAGGAGTTGGCTAGACACCACAAACAGATCTGGGACCAGCCTAGAGCTGTAGCATTCAGCTAATCAGGTGGAATATCACCAGGAGCAATGCCAATACAGCATAGCTTTCTGTCCTCTACCACCTCCTCCTCAACAGGAAAGACACAGCAGCAACTCTTGTCATGGTGTCTTAGAGGACTGCTGGAAACACATGGGGGCATTTTCTATTCTTAGGAACGTCTTCCTTCTGGGGCGGAGCCTAGCTCTCACTCTCTTCTCTTCTCTTCCTTCTGGGGCAGAGCCTAGCTCTCACTCTCTTCTCTTACTTCTGGGGCAGAGCTGAATTCTCTCTCTTCTCTTATCTTCCTTCTGGGGCGGAGCCTAGCTCTCTCTCCTCTTTGCTTCCTTCTGGGGCGGAGCCTAGCTCGCTCTCCTCTCTTTTCTTCCTTCTGGGGCGGAGCCTAGCTCTCTCTCCTCTTTTCTTCCTTCTGGGGCGGAGCCTAGCTCTCTCTCCTCTTTTCTTCCTTCTGGGGCGGAGCCTAGCTCTCTCTCCTCTTTTCTTCCTTCTGGGGCGGAGCCTAGTGCTCTCTCCTCTTTTCTTCCTTCTGGGGCGGAGCCTAGCTCTCTCTCCTCTCTTTTCTTCCTTCTGGGGCGGAGCCTAGCTCTCTCTTCTCTTGTCTTCTTTCTGGGGCGGAGCCTAGCTCTCTCTCTTGTCTTCCTTCTGGGGCGGAGCCTAGCTCTCTCTCTTGTCTTCCTTCTGGGGCGAAGCCTAGCAGAGCTCTCTCTCTTCTCTTGTCTTAACATTTGTCCAGCATCATCTACTCTTAGGCTGTCCCAAATGGCACCCTTTTCCCTATTAAGTGCACTACTTTTGACACATACCACCCCCCACCCGATAATTAAGGGTTCCTAAGGAGAAGAAAGGAGAAAGGGAAAGAGAGTGTTTATGGAGAAGTTTATAGTGATGAAGAGGAAGGGCGTGTGACATCTTTGTGAAAGAGGTCTTAGTGCCATCTGTTTCTGTGAGAGAGTGCTTCTTCAACCACTACTTACTGACACATTCCCACTGGACCACTGTCAAAAATAGTGCACTAATAGGGAAAAGGGTGCCATTTGGGGCACCCATTACAGTGAGTAATCAGCAAGTTAAATCCTATGGAATATACTACATTTGAGTGTCATAACATGAAGCACCGTGTGGAGCCCTGAGTAACCAATTAACACAGCTACCAACTAACCCGGCTATGAATACGTTACTCTGTAATTACCAGGCAACCACGCAGTCACACGACCCAATTTGCTAAGCAACAACTAGGTAAACTCAAGGGGGTGTTCAAGCACACTTCCTGTGACCAATATATTAGTAGCTCAAAGGACCGTGAACACAACGTGCTGTAACATGGACAGTGGTTTGACACTGTTGCAACATCAACCATATATTCTTCAGACAAACCTAACATCCTACTAGACATCATGCCAAACATCCTACTAGATATCCTACTAAACATCCTACCAAACATCCTACTAGACATCCTACCAAACATCCTACTAGACATCATACCAAACATCCTACTAGACATCCTACCAAACATCCTACCAGACATCCTACCAGACATCCTACCAGACATCATACCAAACATCCTACTAGACATCCTACTAGACATCCTACCAGACATCCTACTAGACTTTATATCAAACATCATACTAGACATCATACTAGACATCCTACTAGACATCCTACTAGACATCATACCAAACATCCTACTAAACATCCTACTAGATATCCTACTAGACATCCTACCAAACATCCTACTAGACATCATACCAAACATCCTACTAGACATCATACCAAACATCCTACTAGACATCCTACCAAACATCCTACCAGACATCCTACCAAACATCCTACCAGACATCCTACCAAACATCCTACTAAACATCCTACTAGATATCCTACTAGACATCCTACCAAACATCCTACCAGACATCCTACCAAACATCATACCAAACATCCTACTAGACATCCTACTAAACATCCTACTAGACATCCTACCAGACATCCTACTAGACTTTATATCAAACATCCTACTAGACATCCTACTAGACATCGTTCTAAACATCCTACTACTAGACATCCTACTAAACATCCTACTAGACATCCTACTAGACATCGTTCTAAACATCCTACTACTAGACATCCTACTAAACATCCTACTAGGCATCCTAATATACATCCTACTAGACATCCTAATAGACATCCTAATAGACATCCTACTAAACATCCTACTAGGCATCCTAATATACATCCTACTAGACATCCTACTAGACATCATACCAAACATCCTACTAGACATCCTACTAGACATCCTACCAGACATCCTACTAGACATCCTACTAGACATCCTACTAGACATCCTACTAAACATCCTACTAGACATCCTACTAGACATCCTACTAGACATGCTGCTAAACATCCTACTAGACATCCTACTAGACATCCTACTAAACATCCTACTAAACATCCTACTAGACATCCTACTAGACATCCTACCAGACATCCTACTAGACATCCTACCAGACATTCTACTAAACATCCTACTAGACATTCTACTAAACATCCTACTAAACATCCTACTAGACATCCTACTAGACATCCTACTAAACATCCTACTAGACATCCTACTAGACATCTAGTCAAAGTAAAAGTAGGTTATAGATGTAGATAAATCAAACCGTTTATAAGACGTAGGTCTAAAGCTCTTATGCCACGACACAATACCAGCCGTAAGGAGCCTTTGGATCCCTCATGTAGGCTACGACTTGGCTTATAATGATCTGTGAGGCATGTATGTAGTGCTCTTCATGAATGCCCTCATAAAGCCTCAATATGGTAATTAGCTGTCTGTTAAAAGAGGGACTGTAGCAACAGGAGGAACACCGTTAGAGATCTGTTGATAAGGGGCCTCCCGTCAACAGAACAGTATAATTAAACTACAGGAATGAACGACGGAGAGAATGTTTGTTTCCCGTCTTCCGGAGAGTTCTGGAATGTTGCTGATTATCGTCGACAGACCTCATCTTCCCTGACGGACATACAGGGACACAGCGTCTGGTTGGCCACGGCAACCGACCAACCGCTGTCCTGGATGGAGGGAAGGGGGATCCGAGAGTGAGCTGAGGGGTAAGGGGAGAGGCCTAGTCACTTCCTGTCAGAGAGCAGGAGAGGAGCGTGTTCTGAAAGAGGAAGTGTATTGTTGGGAAATGGAGCTGATACCAGGAAAATCCTGGTGAAGCTACGATAATGTACTGACAGTAGGGTTGTTATACTGATACTCACACACAGTGTGAAGGGACAGACAGACAGACAGACAGACAGACAGACAGACAGACAGACAGACAGACAGACAGACAGACAGACAGACAGACAGACAGAGTCCCCTAAGCAGTTATCAGGAAGTCTTCATTAAAACCAACAGCTGATATGGCTTGTCTCTGTATTTCCTATCAAATCAAAGCTTATTGGTCACGTACACAGTTCAGCAGAGGTTGTGTTACGAGCTCTTAACGATACAGTAAAATGTCAAGCAAGTACATAAAAAATCTGAAACAAGAAATGTCGTAACAAATCCAATGAACAACCCAAATAACATTGTAACAGTAATCCAAATTAACAACCCAAATAGCACTGTAACAGTAATCCAAATGAACAACCCAAATAACCCTAACAGTGATCCAGTAGATATACTAGTTATATAGGATGGTGTGTATAGACAGTAGTTATAGAGGATGGTGTGTATAGACAGTAGTTATATAGGATGGTGTGTATAGACAGTAGTTATAGAGGATGGTGTGTATAGACAGTAGTTATATAGGATGGTGTGTATAGACAGTAGTTATAGAGGATGGTGTGTATAGACAGTAGTTATAGAGGATGGTGTGTATAGACAGTATAGACAGTAGTTATATAGGATGGTGTGTATAGACAGTAGTTATATAGGATGGTGTGTATAGACAGTAGTTATATAGGATGGTGTGTATAGACAGTAGTTATAGAGGATGGTGTGTATAGACAGTATAGACAGTAATTATATAGGATGGTGTGTATAGACAGTAGTTATATAGGATGGTGTGTATAGACAGTAGTTATATAGGATGGTGTGTATAGACAGTAGTTATAGAGGATGGTGTGTATAGACAGTAGTTATAGAGGATGGTGTGTATAGACAGTATAGACAGTAGTTATATAGGATGGTGTATATAGACAGTAGTTATATAGGATGGTGTGTATAGACAGTAGTTAAATAGGATGGTGTGTATAGACAGTATAGACAGTAGTTATATAGATGGTGTGTAGTAGTTATATAGGATGGTGTGTATAGACAGTATAGACAGTAGTTATATAGGATGGTGTGTATAGACAGTAGTTATATAGGATGGTGTATATAGACAGTAGTTATATAGGATGGTGTGTATAGACAGTAGTTATAGAGGATGGTGTGTATAGTATAGAGGATGGTGTGTATAGACAGTAGTTATATAGAATGGTGTGTATAGACAGTATAGACAGTAGTTATATAGGATGGTGTGTATAGACAGTAGTTATATAGGATGGTGTGTATAGACAGTATAGACAGTAGTTATATAGGATGGTGTGTATAGACAGTATAGACAGTAGTTATATAGGGATGGTGTGTATAGACAGTAGTTATATAGGATGGTGTGTATAGACAGTAGTTATATAGGATGGTGTGTATAGACAGTATAGACAGTAGTTCTAGTTATATAGGATGGTGTGTATAGACAGTAGTTATATAGAATGGTGTGTATAGACACTATAGACAGTAGTTATATAGGATGGTGTGTATAGACAGTAGTTATATAGGATGGTGTGTATAGACAGTATTAGACAGGATAATTATAGGATGGTGTGTATAGACAGTATAGACAGTAGTTATATAGGATGGTGTGTATAGACAGTATAGACAGTAGTTATATAGGATGGTGTGTATAGACAGTAGTTAGTTATAGGATGGTGTGTATAGACAGTAGTTATATAGGATGGTGTGTATAGACAGTAGTTATATAGGATGGTGTATATAGACAGTAGTTATATAGGATGGTGTGTATAGACAGTAGTTATATAGGATGGTGTGTATAGACAGTATAGACAGTAGTTATATAGGATGGTGTGTATAGACAGTAGTTATATAGGATGGTGTGTATAGACAGTAGTTATATAGGATGGTGTGTATAGACAGTAGTTATATAGGATGGTGTGTATAGACAGTAGTTATATAGGATGGTGTGTATAGACAGTAGTTATATAGGATGGTGTGTATAGACAGTATAGACAGTAGTTATATAGGATGGTGTGTATAGACAGTATAGACAGTAGTTATATAGGATGGTGTGTATAGACAGTATGAGTTTGTATAGGATGGTGTGTATAGACAGTAGTTATATAGGATGGTGTGTATAGACAGTAGTTATATAGGATGGTGTGTATAGACAGTAGTTATATAGAGATGGTGTGTATAGACAGAAGTTATAGAGAATGGTGTGTATAGACAGTAGTTATATAGAATGGTGTGTATAGACAGTATAGACAGTAGTTATATAGGATGGTGTGTATAGACAGTAGTTATATAGGATGGTGTGTATAGACAGTAGTTAAATAGGATGGTGTGTATAGACAGTATAGACAGTAGTTATATAGGATGGTGTGTATAGACAGTAGTTATATAGGATGGTGTATATAGACAGTAGTTATATAGGATGGTGTGTATAGACAGTAGTTATAGAGGATGGTGTGTATAGACAGTAGTTATATAGAATGGTGTGTATAGACAGTATAGACAGTAGTTATATAGGATGGTGTGTATAGACAGTAGTTATATAGGATGGTGTGTATAGACAGTATAGACAGTAGTTATATAGGATGGTGTGTATAGACAGTAGTTATATAGGGATGGTGTGTATAGACAGTAGTTATATAGGATGGTGTATATAGACAGTAGTTATATAGGATGGTGTGTATAGACAGTAGTTATAGAGGATGGTGTGTATAGACAGTAGTTATATAGAATGGTGTGTATAGACAGTATAGACAGTAGTTATATAGGATGGTGTGTATAGACAGTAGTTATATAGGATGGTGTGTATAGACAGTAGTTAAATAGGATGGTGTGTATAGACAGTATAGACAGTAATTATATAGGATGGTGTGTATAGACAGTATAGACAGTAGTTATATAGGATGGTGTGTATAGACAGTATAGACAGTAGTTATATAGGATGGTGTGTGTAGACAGTAGTAATATAGGATGGTGTGTATAGACAGTAGTTATATAGGATGGTGTATATAGACAGTAGTTATATAGGATGGTGTGTATAGACAGTATAGACAGTAGTTATATAGGATGGTGTGTATAGACAGTAGTTATATAGGATGGTGTGTATAGACAGTAGTTATATAGGATGGTGTGTATAGACAGTATAGACAGTAGTTATATAGGATGGTGTGTATAGACAGTAGTTATATAGGATGGTGTGTATAGACAGTAGTTATATAGGATGGTGTATATAGACAGTAGTTATATAGGATGGTGTGTATAGACAGTATAGACAGTAGTTATATAGGATGGTGTGTATAGACAGTATAGACAGTAGTTGTATAGGATGGTGTGTATAGACAGTAGTTATATAGGATGGTGTGTATAGACAGTAGTTATATAGGATGGTGTGTATAGACAGTAGTTATATAGGATGGTGTGTATAGACAGTAGTTATATAGGATGGTGTGTATAGACAGTATAGACAGTAGTTATTCAGGATGGTGTGTATAGACAGTATAGACAGTAGTTATATAGGATGGTGTGTATAGACAGTATAGACAGTAGTTATTTAGGATGGTGTGTATAGACAGTATAGACAGTAGTTATATAGGATGGTGTGTATAGACAGTAGTTATATAGGATGGTGTGTATAGACAGTAGTTAAATAGGATGGTGTGTATAGACAGTATAGACAGTAGTTATATAGGATGGTGTGTATAGACAGTATAGACAGTAGTTATATAGGATGGTGTGTATAGACAGTAGTTATATAGGATGGTGTATATAGACAGTAGTTATATAGGATGGTGTGTATAGACAGTAGTTATAGAGGATGGTGTGTATAGACAGTAGTTATATAGAATGGTGTGTATAGACAGTAGTTATATAGGATGGTGTGTATAGACAGTAGTTATATAGGATGGTGTGTATAGACAGTATAGACAGTTTATATAGGATGGTGTGTATAGACAGTAGTTATATAGGATGGTGTGTATAGACGTATAGACAGTAGTTATATAGGATGGTGTGTATAGACAGTAGTTATATAGGATGGTGTGTATAGACAGAAGTTATAGAGGATGGTGTATAGACAGTAGTTATATAGAATGGTGTGTATAGACAGTATAGACAGTAGTTATATAGGATGGTGTGTATAGACAGTAGTTATAGATGGTGTGTATAGACAGTAGTTATATAGGATGGTGTATATAGACAGTAGTTATATAGGATGGTGTGTATAGACAGTAGTTATAGAGGATGTGTATAGACAGTGTTATATAGAATGGTGTGTATAGACAGTATAGACAGTAGTTATATAGATGGTGTGTGTATAGACAGTAGTTATAGGATGGTGTGTATGACAGCATAGACAGTAGTTATATAGGATGGTGTGTAGGATGGTAGTTATATAGGGATGGTGTGTATAGACAGTAGTTATATAGGATGGTGTATATAGGACAGTAGTTATATAGATGAAAAATTGTGTATAGACAGTGTTATAGATGGTGTGTATAGACAGTAGTTATATAGAATGGTGTGTATAGACACAGTATAGACAGTAGTTATATAGGATGGTGTGTATAGACAGAAGTTATATAGGATGGTGTGTATAGACAGTAGTTAAATAGGATGGTGTGTATAGGACAGTATAGACAGTAGTTATATAGGATGGTGTGTATAGACAGTAGTTATATAGGATGGTGTGTATAGACAGTATAGACAGTAGTTATATAGGATGGTGTGTATAGACAGTAGTTATATAGGATGGTGTGTATAGACAGTATAGACAGTAGTTATATAGGATGGTGTGTATAGACAGTAGTTATATAGGATGGTGTGTATAGACAGTATAGACAGTAGTTATATAGGATGGTGTGTATAGACAGTAGTTATATAGGATGGTGTGTATAGACAGTATAGACAGTAGTTATATAGGATGGTGTGTATAGACAGTAGTTATATAGGATGGTGTGTATAGACAGTATAGACAGTCGTTATATAGGATGGTGTGTATAGACAGTATAGACAGTAGTTATATAGGATGGTGTGTATAGACAGTATAGACAGTAGTTATATAGGATGGTGTGTATAGACAGTATAGACAGTAGTTATATAGGATGGTGTGTATAGACAGTAGTTATATAGGATGGTGTATAGACAGTAGTTATATGTGATGGTGTATATAGACAGTAGTTATATAGGATGGTGTGTATAGACAGTAGTTATAGAGGATGGTGTGTATAGACAGTAGTTATATAGAATGGTGTATAGACAGTAGACAGTAGTTATATAGGATGGTGTGTATAGACAGTAGTTATATAGGATGGTGTGTATAGACAGCAGTTAAATAGGATGGTGTGTATAGACAGTATAGACAGTAGTTATATAGGATGGTGTATATAGACAGTAGTTATATAGGATGGGTGTGTATAGACAGTAGTTATAGAGGATGGTGTATAGACAGTAGTATATAGATGGTTATATAGACATGGTGTATAGGGACAGTAGTAGTTATATAGGATGGTGTATATAGACAGTAGTTATATAGGATGGTGTGTATAGACAGTAGTTATAGAGGATGGTGTGTATAGACAGTAGTTATATAGAATGGTGTATATGATGTATAGACAGAAGTTATATAGGATGGTGTGTATAGACAGTAGTTATATAGGATGCAGTGTGTATAGACAGTAGTTAAATAGGATGGTGTGTATAGACAGTAGTTATATAGGATGGTGTGTATAGACAGTAGACAGTTATATAGATGGTGTATAGACAGTATAGACAGTAGTTATATAGATGGTGTAGACAGCAGTATGTATAGACAGTAGTTATATAGACAGAAGCTATATAGGATGGTGTATATAGACAGTAGTTATATAGGATGGTGTGTATAGACAGTAGTTATATAGGATGGTGTATAGACAGATAGACAGTAGTTATATAGGATGGTGAGTATAGACAGTAGTTATATAGGGATGTGTATAGACAGTATAGACAGTAGTTATATAGGATGGTGTACAGACAGTAGTTATATAGGATGGTGTGTATAGACAGTAGACAGTAGTTATATAGGATGGTGTGTATAGACAGTAGACAGTAGTTGTATGATGTGTATAGACAGTAGTTATATAGGATGGTGTGTAGACAGTAGTTATATAGGATGGTGTGTATAGACAGTAGTTATATAGGATGGTGTGTATAGACAGTAGTTATATAGGATAGTGTGTATAGACAGTATAGTAGTTATATAGGATGGTGTGTATAGACAGTAGTTATATAGGATGGTGTGTATATACAGTATAGACAGAAGTTATTCAGGATGGTGTGTATAGACAGTAGTTATATAGGATGGTGTATAGACAGTAGACAGTATTATTTAGGATGGTGTGTATAGACAGTATAGACAGTAGTTATATAGATGGTGTGTATAGACAGTAGTTATATAGGATGGTGTGTATAGACAGTAGTTATATAGAATGGTGTGTATAGACAGTATAGACAGTAGTTATATAGGATGGTGTATAGACAGTAGTTATATAGGATGGTGTGTATAGACAGTAGTTATATAGGATGGTGTGTCTAGACAGTAGTTATATAGGATGGTGTGACAGTATAGACAGTAGTTATTTAGGATGGTGTGTATAGACAGTAGACAGAAGTTATATAGGATGGTGTGTATAGACAGTAGTTATATAGATGGTGTGTAGACAGTAGTTATATAGATGGTGTGTATAGACAGTAGACAGTTATATAGGATGGTGTGTCTAGACAGTAGTTATATAGGATGGTGTATAGACAGTATAGACAGTAGTTATTTAGGATGGTGTGACAGTATAGACAGTAGTTATATAGGATGGTGTGTATAGACAGTAGTTATATAGGATGGTGTGTATAGACAGTAGTTATATAGGATGGTGTGTAGACAGTATAGACAGTAGTTATATAGATGGTGTGTATAGACAGTAGACAGTAGTATAGACAGTAGTTATTTAGGGATGGTGTGTATAGACAGTATAGGACAGTAGTTATAGATGGTGTGTATAGACAGTAGTTATATATAGGATGGTGTGTATAGACAGTAGTTATATAGGATGGTGTATAGACAGTGTTCTATAGGATGGTGTGTATAGACAGTATAGACAGAAGTAGATGGGTTGTCTAGACAGTATAGACAGTAGTTATGGATGGTGTGTATAGAAAGTAGTTATATAGATGTGTGTATGGTGACAGTAGTTATTAGGATGGTGTGTCTATAGACACTATAGACAGTTATATAGGATGGTGTGTATAGAAAAGTAGTTATATAGGATGAAAAATAGACAGTAGTTATATAGGATGGTGTGTATAGACAGTAGTTATATAGGATGGTGTGTATAGACAGTAGTTATACAGATGGTTATATAGGATGGTGTGTATAGACAGTAGTTATTTAGTATGGTGTGTCTAGACAGTAGTTATATAGGATGGTGTATAGACAGTAGACAGTAGTTATATAGGATGGTGTATAGACAGTAGTTATATAGGATGGTGTGTATAGACAGTAGTTATATAGGATGGTGTGTATAGACAGTATAGACAGTAGTTATATAGGATAGTGTGTGTATAGACAGTAGTTATATAGGATGGTGTGTATAGACAGTATAGACAATAGTTATATAGGATGGTGTGTATAGACAGTAGTTATATAGGATGGTGTGTAAAGACAGTAGTTATATAGGATGGTGTGTAAAGACCGTATAGACAGTAGTTATATAGGATGGTGTGTATAGACAGTAGTTATATAGGATGGTGTGTATAGACAGTAGTTATATAGGATGGTGTGTATAGACAGTAGTTATATAGGATGGTGTGTATAGACAGTAGTTATATAGGATGGTGTGTATAGACAGTAGTTATATAGGATGGTGTGTATAGACAGTATAGACAGTAGTTATATAGGATGGTGTGTATAGACAGTAGTTATATAGGATGGTGTGTATAGACAGTATAGACAGTAGTTATATAGGATGGTGTGTATAGACAGTAGTTATATAGGATGGTGTGTATAGACAGTATAGACAGTAGTTATATAGGATGGTGTGTATAGACAGTAGTTATATAGGATGGTGTGTATAGACAGTATAGACAGTAGTTATATAGGATGGTGTGTATAGACAGTAGTTATATAGGATGGTGTGTATAGACAGTATAGACAGTAGTTATATAGGATGGTGTGTATAGACAGTAGTTATATAGGATGGTGTGTATAGACAGTATAGACAGTAGTTATATAGGATGGTGTGTATAGACAGTATAGACAGTAGTTATATAGGATGGTGTGTATAGACAGTATAGACAGTAGTTATATAGGATGGTGTGTATAGACAGTATAGACAGTAGTTATATAGGATGGTGTGTATAGACAGTAGTTATATAGGATGGTGTGTATAGACAGTAGTTATATAGGATGGTGTGTATAGACAGTAGTTATATAGGATGGTGTGTATAGACAGTAGTTATATAGGATGGTGTGTATAGACAGTAGTTATATAGGATGGTGTGTATAGACAGTATAGACAGTAGTTATATAGGATGGTGTGTATAGACAGTATAGACAGTAGTTATATAGGATGGTGTGTATAGACAGTAGTTATATAGGATGGTGTGTATAGACAGTATAGACAGTAGTTATATAGGATGGTGTGTATAGACAGTAGTTATATAGGATGGTGTGTATAGACAGTATAGACAGTAGTTATATAGGATGGTGTGTATAGACAGTATAGACAGTAGTTATATAGGATGGTGTGTATAGACAGTATAGACAGTAGTTATATAGGATGGTGTGTATAGACAGTAGTTATATAGGATGGTGTGTATAGACAGTAGTTATATAGGATGGTGTGTATAGACAGTATAGACAGTAGTTATATAGGATGGTGTGTATAGACAGTATAGACAGTAGTTATATAGGATGGTGTGTATAGACAGTAGTTATATAGGATGGTGTGTATAGACAGTAGTTATATAGGATGGTGTGTATAGACAGTATAGACAGTAGTTATATAGGATGGTGTAGTATAGACAGTAGTTATATAGGATGGTGTGTATGACAGTATAGACAGTAGTTATATAGGATGGTGTGTATAGACAGTATAGACAGTAGTTATATAGGATGGTGTGTATAGACAGTATAGACAGTAGTTATATAGGATGGTGTGTATAGACAGTAGTTATATAGGATGGTGTGTATAGACAGTATAGACAGTAGTTATATAGGATGGTGTGTATAGACAGTAGTTATATAGGATGGTGTGTATAGACAGTATAGACAGTAGTTATATAGGATGGTGTGTATAGACAGTAGTTATATAGGATGGTGTGTATAGACAGTAGTTATATAGGATGGTGTGTATAGACAGTAGTTATATAGGATGGTGTGTATAGACAGTAGTTATATAGGATGGTGTGTATAGACAGTAGTTATATAGGATGGTGTGTATAGACAGTATAGACAGTAGTTATATAGGATGGTGTGTATAGACAGTAGTTATATAGGATGGTGTGTATAGACAGTATAGAGCAGGTAGTTATATAGGATGGTGTGTAGACAGGTAGTTATATAGGGATGGTGTGTATAGAGAGTAGTTATATAGGATGGTGTATATAGACAGTAGTTATAGGATGGTATATACAGTAGTTATATAGGATGGTGTGTATAGACAGTAGTTATATAGGATGGTGTGTAAAGACAGTATAGACAGTAGTTATATAGGATGGTGTGTATAGACAGTAGTATATATAGGATGACTGTATAGACAGTAGTTATATAGGATGGTGTGTATAGACAGTAATTATATAGGATGGTGTGTATAGACAGTAGTTATATAGGATGGTGTGTAAATACTAGTATAGACAGTAGTTATATAGATGGTGTGTAGACAGTAGTAATATAGGATGGTGTGTATAGACAGTATGTTTATATAGGATGGTATGTATAGACAGTAGTTATATAGGATGGTGTGACAGTATAGACAGTAATTATATTAGGGATGGTGTGTATAGACAGTAGTTATATAGGATGGTGTGTATAGACAGTATAGACAGTAGTTATATAGATGATGTGTATAGACAGTAGTTATATAGGATGGTGTGTATAGACAGTATTATATAGGATGGTGTGTATAGACAGTAGTTATATAGGATGGTGTGTATAGACAGTATAGACAGTAGTTATATAGGATGGTGTGTATAGACAGTAGTTATATAGGATGGTGTGTATAGACAGTATAGACAGTAGTTATATAGGATGGTGTGTATAGACAGTAGAACAGTTTATATAGGATGATGTGTATAGACAGTAGTTATATAGGATGGTGTGTATAGACAGTATAGACAGTAGTTATATAGGATGGTGTGTATAGACAGTAGTTATAGAGGATGGTGTATTAGACAGTAGTTATATAGGATGGTGTGTATAGACAGTAGACAGTTATATAGTATGGTGTGTATAGACAGTAGTTATAGGATGGTGTGTATAGACAGTATAGACAGTAGTTATATAGATGGTGTGTATAGACAGTAGTTATATTAGGATGGTGTGTATAGACAGTAGTTATATAGGATGGTGTGTATAGACAGTAGTTATATAGGATGGTGTGTATAGACAGTAGTTATAGAGGATGGTGTATAGACTGTAGTTATATAGGGTGGTGTGTATAGACAGTATAGACAGTAGTTATATAGATGGTGTGTATAGACAGTATAGACAGTAGTTATATAGATGGTGTGTATAGACAGTAGTTATATAGGATGGTGTGTATAGACAGTATAGACAGTAATTATATAGGATGGTGTGTATAGACAGTAGTTATATAGGATGGTGTGTATAGACAGTATAGTAGTTATATAGGATGGTGTGTATAGACAGTAGTTATATAGGATGGTGTGTATAGACAGTAGTTATATAGGATGGTGTGTATAGACAGTAGTTATATAGGATGGTGTGTATAGACAGTAGTTATATAGGATGGTGTGTATAGACAGTAGTTATATAGGATGGTGTGTATAGACAGTATAGACAGTAGTTATATAGGATGGTGTGTATAGACAGTAGTTATATAGGATGGTGTGTATAGACAGTAGTTATATAGGATGGTGTATATAGACAGTAGTTATATAGGATGGTGTGTATAGACAGTATAGACAGTAGTTATATAGGATGGTGTGTATAGACAGTATAGACAGTAGTTGTATAGGATGGTGTGTATAGACAGTAGTTATATAGGATGGTGTGTATAGACAGTAGTTATATAGGATGGTGTGTATAGACAGTAGTTATATAGGATGGTGTGTATAGACAGTAGTTATATAGGATGGTGTGTATAGACAGTAGTTATAGAGGATGGTGTGTATGACAGTAGTTATATAGGATGGTGTGACAGTATAGACAGTAGTTATATAGGATGGTGTGTAAAGACAGTAGTTATATAGGATGGTGTGTATAGACAGTAGTTAAAGGATGGTGTGTATAGACAGTAGTTATATAGTATGGTGTATATAGACAGTATAGACAGTAGTTATATAGGATGGTGTGTATAGACAGTAGTTATATAGGATGGTGTGTATAGACAGTAGTTATAGAGGATGGTGTGTATAGACAGTAGTTATATAGAATGGTGTGTATAGACAGTATAGACAGTAGTTATAGGATGGTGTGTATAGACAGTAGTTATATAGGGATGGTGTGTATAGACAGTATAGACAGTAGTTATATATAGGATGGTGTGTATAGACAGTAGTTATATAGTACGGTGTGTATAGACAGTAGTTATATAGGATGTGTGTATGGACAGTAGTTATATAGGATGGTGTAATGACAGTAGACAGTAGTTATATAGGATGGTGTGTATAGACAGTATAGACAGTAGTTATATAGGATGGTGTGTATAGACAGTATAGACATTAGTTTACATTTAAGTCATTTGTATAGACAGTCTTATATAGATGGACTAGACAGTAGTTAAATAGACATGGTGGAACAACCACTATACACAGTGCATCTAAATCTTTTAAGAGATGAGGGTGAGAGAGGACAGTTAGTTATATAGGATGGATGATGTATAGACAGTAGTTATATATAGGAGGTGTGTGACAGTATAGACAGTAGTTATATAGATGGTGTGTATAGACAGTAGTTATAGGATGGTGTGTATAGACAGTAGTTATATAGGATGGTGTGTATAGACAGTATAGACAGTAGTTATATAGGATGGTGTGTATAGACAGTATAGACAGTAGTTATATAGGATGGTGTGTATAGACAGTATAGACAGTAGTTATATAGGATGGTGTGTATAGACAGTAGTTATATAGGATGGTGTGTATAGACAGTAGTTATATAGGATGGTGTGTATAGACAGTAGTTATATAGGATGGTGTGTATAGACAGTATAGACAGTAGTTATATAGGATGATGTGTATAGACAGTAGTTATATAGGATGGTGTGTATAGACAGTAGTTATATAGGATGGTGTGTATAGACAGTAGTTATATAGGATGGTGTGTATAGACAGTAGTTATATAGATGGTGTGTATAGACAGTAGTTATATAGGATGGTGTGTATAGACAGTATAGACAGTAGTTATATAGGATGGTGTGTATAGACAGTATAGACAGTATTATATAGGATGGTGTGTATAGACAGTAGTTATATAGGATGGTGTGTATAGACAGTATAGACAGTAGTTATATTAGGATGGTGTGTATAGACAGTATAGACAGTAGTTATATAGGATGGTGTGTATAGACAGAAGTTATATAGGATGGTGTGTATAGACAGTAGTTATATAGATGGTGTATAGACAGTAGTTATATAGGATGGTGTGTATAGACAGTATAGACAGTAGTTATAGGATGGTGTGTATAGACAGTAGTTATATAGGATGGTGTATATAGACAGTAGTTATATAGGATGGTGTGTATAGACAGTAGTTATATAGGATGGTGTGTATAGACAGTAGTTATATAGGATGGTGTATAGACAGTAGTTATTGTAGTTATATAGGAGGTGTGTATAGACAGTAGTTATATAGGATGGTGTGTATAGACAGTATATAGACAGTTATATAGGATGGTGTGTATAGACAGTAGTTATATAGGATGGATGTGTATAGACAGTAGTTATATAGATGGTGTGTATACACAGTAGTTATATAGATGGTGTATAGACAGTAGTTATAGAGGATGGTGTGTATAGACAGTAGTTATATAGAATGCATGTGTGACAGTATAGACAGTAGTTATATAGGATGGTGTGTATAGACAGTAGTTATATAGATGGTGTGTATAGACAGTAGTTATATAGGAGGGTGTGTATAGACAGTAGTTATATAGGATGGTGTGTATAGACAGTATAGACAGTAGTTATATAGGATGGTGTGTATAGACAGTAGTTATATAGGATGGTGTATAGACAGTAGTTATATAGGATGGTGTATAGACAGTAGTTATATAGGATGGTGTGTATAGACAGTATAGACAGTAGTTATATAGGATGGTGTATAGACAGTAGTTATATAGGATGGTGTGTATAGACAGTAGTTATATAGGATGGTGTGTATAGACAGTAGTTATATAGGATGGTGTGTATAGACAGTAATTATATGGGATGGTGTGTATAGACAGTAGTTATATAGGATGGTGTGTATAGACAGTATAGACAGTAGTTATATAGGATGGTGTATAGACAGTAGTTATATAGGATGGTGTGTATAGACAGTAGTTATATAGGATGGTGTATAGACAGTATAGACAGTAATTATATAGGATGGTGTGTATAGACAGTATGGTAGTTATATAGGATGATGTGTATAGACAGTAGTTATATAGGATGGTGTGTATAGAGTAATATAGACAGTAGTTATATAGGATGGTGTGTATAGACAGTAGTTATATAGATGGTGTGTACAGACGGTAGACATTAGTTATATAGGATGGTGTGTATAGACAGTAGTTATATAGGATGGTGTGTATAGACAGTATAGACACTAATTATATAGATGGTGTGTATAGACAGTATAGACAGATGGTTATACAGGATGATGTGTATAGACAGTAGTTATATAGGATGGTGTGTATAGACAGTATAGACAGTAGTTATATAGTATGGTGTGTATAGACAGTAGACAGTAGTTGCATAGGATGGTGTGATTAGACAGTAGTTATATAGGATGGTGTGTATAGACAGTAGTTATATAGGATGGTGTGTATAGGACAGTAGTTATATAGGATGGTGTGTATAGACAGTATGGGCCCAGTAGATATAGTATGGTGTGTATAGACAGTAGTTATACAGGATGGTGTGTATAGACAGTATAGACAGTAGTTATATAGGATGGTGTGTATAGACAGAAGTTATATAGGATGGTGTGTATAGACAGTAGTTATATAGGATGGTGTATAGACAGTAGTTATATAGGATGGTGTGTATAGACAGTAGTTATATAGGATGGTGTGTATAGACAGTATAGTAGTTATATAGGATGGTGTGTATAGACAGTAGTTATATAGGATGGTGTGTATAGACAGTAGTTATATAGGGATGGTGTGTATAGACAGTAGTTATGTAGGATGGTATGTATAGACAGTAGTTATATAGATGGTGTGTATAGACAGTGAGTTTATAGAGGATGGTGTGTATAGTAGTTATATAGGATGGTGTGTATAGACAGATAGACAGTTATATAGGATGGTGTGTATAGACAGTAGTTATATAGATGGTGTGTATAGACAGTAGTTATATAGGATGGTGTGTATAGACAGTATAGACGGTAGTTATATAGGGATGGTGTGTATAGACAGTAGTTATATAGATGGTGTATAGACAGTAGTTATATAGGAGAGGTGCGTATAGACAGTAGTTATATAGGATGTTATATAGGAGTATAGACAGTAGTAATATAGGATGGTGTGTATAGACAGTAGTTATATAGATGGTGTATATAGACAGTAGTTATATAGGATGGTGTGAATAGACAGTAGTTATATAGGATGGTGTGTATAGACAGTAGTTATATAGGATGGTGTGTATAGACAGTATAGACAGTAGTTATATAGCATGGTGTGTATAGACAGTAGTTATATAGGATGGTGTGTATAGACAGTAGTTATATAGATGGTGTGTATATAGACAGTAGTTATATAGGATAGTGTGTGTATGGACAGTAGTTATATAGGATGGTGTGTATAGACAGTATAGACAGTAGTTATATAGAGATGATGTGTATAGACAGTAGTTATATAGGATGGTGTGTATAGACAGTATAGACAGTAGTTATAGGATGGTGTGTATAGACAGTAGTTATATAGGATGGTGTGTATAGTTATATAGATGGTGTGTATAGACAGTAGTTATATAGGATGGTGTGTATAGACAGTAGTTATATAGGATGGTGTGTATAGACAGTATAGACATTAGTATATAGGATGGTGTGTATAGACAGTATAGACAGTAGTTATATAGGATGGTGTGTATAGACAGTAGTTATATAGGATGGTGTGTATAGACAGTAGTTATATAGGATGGTGTGTATAGACAGTAGTTATATAGGATGGTGTGTATAGACAGTAGTTATATAGAATGGTGTGTATAGACAGTAGACAGTAGTTATATAGGATGGTGTGTATAGACAGTAGTTATATAGGATGGTGTGTATAGACAGTAGTTATATAGGATGGTGTGTATAGACAGTAGTTATATAGAATGGTGTGTATAGACAGTATAGAGTAGTTATTTAGGATGGTGTGACAGTATAGACAGTAGTTATAGGATGGTGTGTATAGACAGTATAGACAGTAGTTATATAGGATGGTGTGTATAGACAGTAGTTATATAGGATGGTGTGTATAGACAGTATTATGACAGGATAGTTATATAGGATGGTGTGTATAGACAGTAGTTATATTTAGGATGGTGTGTATAGACAGTATAGACAGTAGTTATATAGATGGTGTGTATAGACAGTAGTTATATAGGATGGTGTGTATAGACAGTAGTTATATAGGATGGTGTGTGTATAGACAGTATGGACAGTAGTTATATAGGATGGTGTGTATAGACAGTATAGACAGTAGTTATTTAGATGGTGTGTATAGACAGTATAGACAGTAGTTATATAAGATGGTGTGTATGACAGTAGTTATATAGGATGGTGTGTATTGACAGTAGTTATATAGGATGGTGTGTATAGACAGTAGTTATATAGGATGGTGTGTATAGACAGTATAGACAGTAGTTATATAGGATGGGTGTGTATAGACAGTAGACAGTTTCTATAGGATGGTGTGTATATTAAGTATAGACAGTAGTTATATAGGATGGTGTGTGTATAGACAGTAGTTATTTAGGATGGTGTGTATAGGACACTATAGACAGTAGTTCTGTAGGATGGTGTGTATAGAAAGTAGTTATATAGGATGGTGTGTATAGTATAGACAGTAGTTATATAGGATGGTTGTGTATAGACGGTAGTTATATAGGATGGTGTGTATAGACAGTAGACAGTAGTTATACAGATGGTGTGTATAGACAGTAGTTATAATAGGATGGTGTGTATAGACAGTATAGACAGTAGTTATTTAGTATGGTGTGTATAGACGGTAGTTATATAGGATGGTGTGTATAGACAGTATAGACAGTAGTTATATAGTATGGTGTGTATAGACAGTAGTTATATAGATGGTGTGTATAGACAGTATAGACAGTAAATAGGATGGTGTGTATAGACAGTATAGACAGTAGTTATATAGGATGGTGTGTATAGACAGTATAGACAGTAGTTATAGGATGGTGTGTATAGACAGTATAGACAGTAGTTATATAAGATGGTGTGTATAGACAGTAGTTATATAGGATGGTGTGTATTGACAGTAGTTATATAGGATGGTGTGTATAGACAGTAGTTATATAGGATGGTGTGTATAGACAGTATAGACAGTAGTTCTAGAGGATGGTGTGTATAGACAGTATTATATAGGATGGGTGTGTGTAGACAGTAGTTATATAGGATAGTGTGTATAGACAGTAGTTATGATAGGATGGTGTGTATAGACAGTATAGACAGTAGTTATATAGGATGGTGTGTATAGACAGTAGTTATATAGGATGGTGTGTATAGTACAGTAGTTATATAGGATGGTGTGTATAGACAGTAGTTATATAGGATGGTGTGTATAGACAGTAGTTATATAGGATGGTGTGTATAGACAGTAGTTATATAGAATGGTGTGTATAGACAGTATAGACAGTAGTTATATAGATTTTGTGTATAGACAGTAGTTAGAGATGGTAGTTATAGACAGGATGGTGTGTATAGACAGTATATACAATAGTTATATAGGATGGTGTGTATAGACAGTAGTTATATAGGATGGTGTGTATAGACAGTAGTTATATAGGATGGTGTGTATGGACAGTAGTAATATAGGTAGTGTGTAATGACAGTATAGACATTAGTTATATAGGATGGTGTGTATAGACAGTATAGACAGTAGTTATATAGATTTTGTGTATAGACAGTATAGACATTTAGATTTACATTTAAGTCATTTAAATAGATGCTCTTATCAGTATAGACGACTTATATAGGATGGTGTTATGACATCCAGTGGAACAGTAGTTATATAGGATGGTGTAAATCTTTTAAGGGGAGGATGGTGAGTAGGATTACTTTAGTTATATAGGTATGGATGATGTGTATAGACAGTAGTTATATAGGATGGTGTGTATAGACAGTATAGACAGTAGTTATATAGGATGGTGTGTATAGACAGTATAGACAGTAGTTATATAGGATGGTGTGTATAGACAGTAGTTATATAGGATGGTGTGTAAATACCGTATAGACAGTAGTTATATAGGATGGTGTGTATAGACAGTATAGACAGTAGTTATATAGGATGGTGTGTATAGACAGTATAGACAGTAGTTATATAGGATGGTATGTATAGACAGTAGTTATATAGGATGGTGTGTATAGACAGTAATTATATGGGATGGTGTGTATAGACAGTAGTTATATAGGATGGTGTGTATAGACAGTATAGACAGTAGTTATATAGGATGATGTGTATAGACAGTAGTTATATAGGATGGTGTGTATAGACAGTATAGACAGTAGTTATATAGGATGGTGTGTATAGACAGTAGTTATATAGGATGGTGTGTATAGACAGTATAGACAGTAGTTATATAGGACTGTGTGTATAGACAGTAGTTATATAGGAGGGTGTGTATAGACAGTATAGACAGTAGTTATATAGGATGGTGTGTATAGACAGTATAGACAGTAGTTATATAGGATGATGTGTATAGACAGTAGTTATATAGGATGGTGTGTATAGACAGTATAGACAGTAGTTATATAGTATGGTGTGTATAGACAGTAGTTATATAGGATGGTGTGATTAGACAGTAGTTATATAGGATGGTGTGTATAGACAGTAGTTATATAGTATGGTGTGTATAGACAGTAGTTATATAGGATGGTGTGTATAGACAGTATAGACAGTAGTTATATAGTATGGTGTGTATAGACAGTAGTTATATAGGATGGTGTGTATAGACAGTATAGACATAGGATATAGGATGGTGTGTATAGACAGTAGTTATATAGGATGGTGTGTATAGACAGTAGTTATATAGGATGGTGTATAGACAGTAGTTATATAGGATGGTGTGTATAGACAGTAGTTATATAGGATGGTGTGTATAGACAGTATAGACAGTAGTTATATAGGATGGTGTGTATAGACAGTAGTTATATAGGATGGTGTGTATAGACAGTAGTTATATAGGATGGTGTGTATAGATGGTAGTTATATAGGATGGTATGTATAGACAGTATTTATATAGGATGTTGTGTATAGACAGTAGTTATATAGGATGGTGTGTATAGACAGTAGTTATATAGGATGGTGTGTATAGACAGTAGTTATATAGGATGGTGTATAGACAGTAGTTATATAGGATGGTGTGTATAGACAGTATAGTTATATAGGATGGTGTGTATAGACAGTATAGTTTATATAGGATGGTGTGTATAGACAGTAGTTATATAGGATGGTGTGTATAGACAGTAGTTATATAGGATGGTGTGTATAGACAGTAGTTATATAGGATGGTGTGTATATAGGATGGTGTGTATATAGACAGTAGTTATATAGGATGGTGTGTATAGACAGTAGTTATATAGGATGGTGTGTATAGACAGTAGTTATATAGGATGGTGTGTATAGACAGTAGTTATATAGGATGGTGTGTATAGACAGTAGTTATATAGGATGGTGTGTATAGACAGTATAGACAGTCGTTATATAGGATGGTGTGTATAGACAGTATAGACAGTCGTTATATAGGATGGTGTATAGACAGTAGTTATATAGGATGGTGTGTATAGACAGTAGTTATATAGGATGGTGTGTATAGACAGTATAGACAGTAGTTATATAGGATGGTGTGTATAGACAGTAGTTATATAGGATGGTGTGTATAGACAGTATAGACAATAGTTATATAGGATGGTGTGTATAGACAGTAGTTATATAGATGGTGTGTATAGACAGTAGTTATATAGGATGGTGTGTATGGACAGTAGTTATATAGGATGGTGTGTAATGACAGTATAGACATAGTTATATAGGATGGTGTGTATAGACAGTATAGACAGTAGTTATATAGGATTTTGTGTATAGACAGTAGTTATATACATTGTGTATTTACAGTATTTATAGGATGGTCTTATCCAGAGCGACTTATATAGGATGGTGCGTTCACCTTATGACATCCAGTGGAACAGCCACTTTACAATAGTGCATCTAAATCTTTTAAGGGATGGGGTGAGATAGACAGTATTATCCTAGGATGGTGATGTATAGACAGTAGTTATATAGGATGGTGTGTATAGACAGTATATACAGTAGTATATAGGATGGTGTGTATAGACAGTATAGACAGTTATATAGGATGGTGTGTATAGACAGTAGTTATATAGGATGGTGTGTAAATAGACAGTAGTTATATAGGATGGTGTGTATAGACAGTATAGACAGTAGTTATATAGGATGGTGTGTATAGACAGTATAGACAGTAGTTATATAGGATGGTATGTATAGACAGTAGTTATATAGGATGGTGTGTATAGACAGTAGTTATATAGGATGGTGTGTATAGACAGTAGTTATATAGGATGGTGTGTATAGACAGTATAGACAGTAGTTATATAGGATGATGTGTATAGACAGTAGTTATATAGGATGGTGTGTATAGGACAGTATAGACAGTAGTTATATAGGATGGTGTGTATAGACAGTAGTTATATAGGATGGTGTGTATAGACAGTATAGACAGTAGTTATATAGGATGGTGTGTATAGACAGTAGTTATATAGGATGGTGTGTATAGACAGTATAGACAGTAGTTATATAGGATGGTGTGTATAGACAGTATAGACAGTAGTTATATAGGATGATGTGTATAGACAGTAGTTATATAGGATGGTGTGTATAGACAGTATAGACAGTAGTTATATAGTATGGTGTGTATAGACAGTAGTTATATAGGATGGTGTGATTAGACAGTAGTTATATAGGATGGTGTGTATAGACAGTAGTTATATAGTAT
Organism: Oncorhynchus nerka; assembly: GCF_034236695.1. Classification (NCBI taxonomy): domain Eukaryota; kingdom Metazoa; phylum Chordata; class Actinopteri; order Salmoniformes; family Salmonidae; genus Oncorhynchus; species Oncorhynchus nerka. The sequence goes on along the minus strand of NC_088410.1, from coordinate 102,839,385 downwards.
GGTGTGTATAGACAGTAGTTATATAGGATGGTGTGTATAGACAGTATAGACAGTAGTTATATAGTATGGTGTGTATAGACAGTAGTTATACAGGATGGTGTGTATAGACAGTATAGACAGTAGTTATATAGGATGGTGTGTATAGACAGTAGTTATATAGGATGGTGTGTATAGACAGTAGTTATATAGGATGGTGTTTATAGACTGTAGTTATATAGGATGGTGTGTATAGACAGTAGTTATATAGGATGGTGTGTATAGACAGTATAGACAGTAGTTATATAGCATGGTGTGTATAGACAGTAGTTATATAGGATGGTGTGTATAGACAGTATAGACAGTAGTTATATAGGATGGTGTGTATAGACAGTATAGACAGTAGTTATATAGGATGGTGTGTATAGACAGTAGTTATATAGGATGGTGTGTATAGACAGTATAGACAGTAGTTATATAGGATGGTGTGTATAGACAGTAGTTATATAGGATGGTGTGTATAGACAGTATAGACAGTAGTTATATAGGATGGTGTGTATAGACAGTATAGACAGTAGTTATATAGGATGGTGTGTATAGACAGTAGTTATATAGGATGGTGTGTATAGACAGTAGTTATATAGGATGGTGTGTATAGACAGTATAGACAGTAGTTATATAGGATTTGTGTATAGACAGTATAGACAGTAGTTATATGGGATGGTGTGTATAGACAGTATATACAATAGTTATATAGGATGGTGTGTATAGACAGTAGTTATATAGGATGGTGTGTATAGACAGTAGTTATATAGGATGGTGTGTATGGACAGTAGTTATATAGGATGGTGTGACAGTATAGACAGTAGTTATATAGGATGGTGTGTATAGACAGTATAGACAGTAGTTATATAGGATGGTGTGTATAGACAGTATAGTTACATTTACATTTAAGATTTAGGTGTGTATAGACAGTAGTTATATAGGATGGTGTGTTCACCTAGTATGACATGGTGTGTATAGACAGTAGTTATAATAGTGCATCTAAATCTTTATAGGGGAGTAGAAGGATTACTTTATATAGGTATGGATGATGTGTATAGACAGTAGTTATATAGGATGGTGTGTATAGACAGTATATACAGTAGTTATATAGGATGGTGTGTATAGACAGTATAGACAGTAGTTATATAGGATGGTGTGTATAGACAGTAGTTATATAGGATGGTGTGTATAGACAGTATAGACAGTAGTTATATAGGATGGTGTGTATAGACAGTATAGACAGTAGTTATATAGGATGGTGTGTATAGACAGTATAGACAGTAGTTATATAGGATGGTGTGTATAGACAGTAGTTATATAGGATGGTGTGTATAGACAGTAATTATATAGGATGGTGTGTATAGACAGTAGTTATATAGGATGGTGTGTATAGACAGTATAGACAGTAGTTATATAGGATGGTGTGTATAGACAGTAGTTATATAGGATGGTGTGTATAGACAGTAGTTATATAGGATGGTGTGTATAGACAGTAGTTATATAGGATGGTGTGTATAGACAGTATAGACAGTAGTTATATAGGATGGTGTGTATAGACAGTAGTTATATAGGATGGTGTGATTAGACAGTAGTTATATAGGATGGTGTGTATAGACAGTAGTTATATAGGATGGTGTGTATAGACAGTATAGACAGTAGTTATATAGGATGGTGTGTATAGACAGTAGTTATATAGGATGGTGTGTATAGACAGTATAGACAGTAGTTATATAGGATGGTGTGTATAGACAGTATAGACAGTAGTTATATAGGATGATGTGTATAGACAGTAGTTATATAGGATGGTGTGTATAGACAGTATAGACAGTAGTTATATAGGATGGTGTGTATAGACAGTAGTTATATAGGATGGTGTGATTAGACAGTAGTTATATAGGATGGTGTGTATAGACAGTAGTTATATAGGATGATGTGTATAGACAGTAGTTATATAGGATGGTGTGTATAGACAGTATAGACAGTAGTTATATAGGATGGTGTGTATAGACAGTAGTTATACAGGATGGTGTGTATAGACAGTATAGACAGTAGTTATATAGGATGGTGTGTATAGACAGTAGTTATATAGGATGGTGTGTATAGACAGTAGTTATATAGGATGGTGTGTATAGACAGTAGTTATATAGGATGGTGTGTATAGACAGTAGTTATATAGGATGGTGTGTATAGACAGTATAGACAGTAGTTATATAGGATGGTGTGTATAGACAGTAGTTATATAGGATGGTGTGTATAGACAGTAGTTATATAGGATGGTGTGTATAGACAGTATAGACAGTAGTTATATAGGATGGTGTGTATAGACAGTAGTTATATAGGATGGTGTGTATAGACAGTATAGACAGTAGTTATATAGGATGGTGTGTATAGACAGTAGTTATATAGGATGGTGTGTATAGACAGTATAGACAGTAGTTATATAGGATGGTGTGTATAGACAGTATAGACAGTAGTTATATAGGATGGTGTGTATAGACAGTAGTTATATAGGATGGTGTGTATAGACAGTAGTTATATAGGATGGTGTGTATAGACAGTATAGACAGTAGTTATATAGGATGGTGTGTATAGACAGTATAGACAGTAGTTATATAGGATGGTGTGTATAGACAGTATATACAGTAGTTATATAGGATGGTGTGTATAGACAGTAGTTATATATAGGATGGTGTGTATAGACAGTAGTTATATAGGATGGTGTGTATAGACAGTAGTTATATAGGATGTGTGTAATGACAGTATAGACAGTAGTTATATAGGATGGTGTGTATAGACAGTATAGACAGTAGTTATATAGGATGGTGTGTATAGACAGTATAGACATTTATATAGGATGGTGTGTATAGACAGTAGTTATATAGAGGATTACCAATTGGTGTGTATTATGACAGTGGAACAGTACTTATATAGGATGGTGCATATAAATCTTTTAAGGATGGTGTGTAAGGATTACTTTATCCTATCCTAGGTATGGATGATGTGTATAGACAGTAGTTATATAGGATGGTGTGTATAGACAGTATATACAGTAGTTATATAGGATGGTGTGTATAGACAGTATAGACAGTAGTTATATAGGATGGTGTGTATAGACAGTAGTTATATAGGATGGTGTGTAAATACATAGACAGTAGTTATATAGGATGGTGTGTATAGACAGTATAGACAGTAGTTATATAGGATGGTGTGTATAGACAGTATAGACAGTAGTTATATAGGATGGTGTGTATAGACAGTAGTTATATAGGATGGTGTGTATAGACAGTAGTTATATAGGATGGTGTGTATAGACAGTAGTTATATAGGATGGTGTGTATAGACAGTAGTTAGTTATAGGATGGTGTGTATAGACAGTAGTTATATAGGATGGTGTGTATAGACAGTATAGACAGTAGTTATATAGGATGGTGTGTATAGACAGTAGTTATATAGGATGGTGTGTATAGACAGTATAGTAGTATATAGGATGGTGTGTATAGACAGTAGTTATATAGGATGGTGTGTATAGACAGTATAGACAGTAGTTATATAGGATGGTGTGTATAGACAGTAGTTATATAGGATGGTGTGTATAGACAGTAGTTATATAGGATGGTGTGTATAGACAGTATAGACAGTAGTTATATAGGATGGTGTGTATAGACAGTAGTTATATAGGATGGTGTGTATAGACAGTAGTTATATAGGATGGTGTGTATAGACAGTAGTTATATAGGATGGTGTGTATAGACAGTAGTTATATAGGATGGTGTGTATAGACAGTAGTTATACAGTAGTTATATAGATGGTGTGTATAGACAGTAGTTATATAGGATGGTGTGTATAGACAGTAGTTATATAGGATGGTGTGTATAGACAGTAGTTATATAGGATGGTGTGTATAGACAGTAGTTATATAGGATGGTGTGTATAGACAGTAGTTATATAGGATGGTGTGTATAGACAGTAGTTATATAGGATGGTGTGTATAGACAGTAGTTATATAGGATGGTGTGTATAGACAGTAGTTATATAGGATGGTGTGTATAGACAGTAGTTATATAGGATGGTGTGTATAGACAGCAGTTATATAGGATGTTGTGTATAGACAGTAGTTACATAGGATGGTGTGTATAGACAGTAGTTACATAGGATGGTGTGTATAGACAGTATAGACAGTAGTTATATGGGATGGTGTGTATAGACAGTATAGACAGTAGTTATATAGGATGGTGTGTATAGACAGTAGTTATATAGGATGGTGTGTATAGACAGTAGTTATATAGGATGGTATGTATAGACAGTATAGACAGTAGTTATATAGGATGGTGTGTATAGACAGTAGTTATATAGGATGGTATGTATAGACAGTATAGACAGTAGTTATATAGGATGGTGTGTATAGACAGTATAGACAGTAGTTATATAGGATGGTGTGTATAGACAGTAGTTATATAGGATGGTGTGTATAGACAGTAGTTATATAGGATGGTGTGTATAGACAGTAGTTATATAGGATGGTGTGTATAGACAGTAGTTATATAGGATGGTGTGTATAGACAGTAGTTATATAGGATGGTGTGTATAGACAGTATAGTTATTATAGGATGGTGTGTATAGACAGTAGTTATATAGGATGGTGTGTATAGACAGTAGTTATATAGGATGGTGTGTATAGACAGTAGTTATATAGGATGGTGTGTATAGACAGTATAGTTTATATAGGATGGTGTGTATAGACAGTAGTTTATATAGGATGGTGTGTATAGACAGTAGTTATATAGGATGGTGTGTATAGACAGTAGTTATATAGGATGGTGTGTATAGACAGTAGTTATATAGGATGGTGTGTATAGATAGTTATATAGGTGTGTATAGACAGTAGTTATATAGGATGGTGTGTATAGACAGTATAGACAGTAGTTATATAGGATGGTGTGTATAGACAGTAGTTATATAGGATGGTGGTGTGTATAGACAGTAGTTATATAGGATGGTGTGTATAGACAGTAGTTATATAGGATGGTGTGTATAGACAGTAGTTATATAGGATGGTGTGTATAGACAGTAGTTATATAGGATGGTGTGTATAGACAGTAGTTATATAGGATGGTGTGTATAGACAGTAGTTATATAGGATGGTGTGTATAGACAGTAGTTATATAGGATGGTGTGTATAGACAGTAGTTATATAGGATGGTGTGTATAGACAGTAGTTATATAGGATGGTGTGTATAGACAGTAGTTATATAGGATGGTGTGTATAGACAGTAGTTATATAGGATGGTGTGTATAGACAGTAGTTATATAGGATGGTGTGTATAGACAGTAGTTAGATAGTAGTTATATAGGATGGTGTGTATAGACAGTAGTTATATAGGATGGTGTGTATAGACAGTAGTTATATAGGATGGTGTGTATAGACAGTATTATATAGGATATAGGATGTGTATAGACAGTAGTTATATAGGATGGTGTGTATAGACAGTAGTAGACAGTAGTTATATAGGATGGTGTGTATAGACAGTAGTTATATAGGATGGTGTGTATAGACAGTAGTTATATAGGATGGTGTGTATAGACAGTAGTTATATAGGATGGTGTGTATAGACAGTAGTTATATAGGATGGTGTGTATAGACAGTAGTTATATAGGATGGTGTGTATAGACAGTAGTTATATAGGATGGTGTGTAGACAGTAGTTATATAGGATGGTGTGTATAGACAGTAGTTATATAGGATGGTGTGTATAGACAGTAGTTATATAGGATGGTGTGTATAGACAGTATATATAGGATGGTGTGTATAGACAGTAGTTATATAGGATGGTGTGTATAGACAGTAGTTATATAGGATGGTGTGTATAGACAGTAGTTATATAGGATGGTGTGTATAGACAGTAGTTATAGAGGATGGTGTGTATAGACAGTAGTTATATAGGATGGTGTGTATAGACAGTATAGACAGTAGTTATATAGGATGGTGTATATAGACAGTAGTTATAATAGGATGGTGTGTATAGACAGTATAGACAGTAGTTATATAGGATGGTGTGTATAGACAGTAGTTATATAGGATGGTGTGTATAGACAGTATAGACAGTAGTTATATAGGATGGTGTGTATAGACAGTAGTTATATAGGATGGTGTGTATAGACAGTATAGACAGTAGTTATATAGGATGGTGTGTATAGACAGTATAGACAGTAGTTATATAGGATGGTGTGTATAGACAGTATAGACAGTAGTTATATAGGATGGTGTGTATAGACAGTATAGACAGTAGTTATATAGGATGGTGTGTATAGACAGTAGTTATATAGGATGGTGTGTATTGACAGTAGTTATATAGGATGGTGTGTATAGACAGTAGTTATATAGGATGGTGTGTATAGACAGTAGTTATATAGGATGGTGTGTATAGACAGTAGTTATATAGGATGGTGTGTATAGACAGTATAGACAGTAGTTATATAGGATGGTGTGTATAGACAGTATAGACAGTAGTTATATAGGATGGTGTGTATAGACAGTAGTTATATAGGATGGTGTGTATAGACAGTATAGACAGTAGTTATATAGGATGGTGTGTATAGACAGTAGTTATATAGAATGGTGTGTATATACAGTATAGACAGTAGTTATATAGTACGTTGTGTATAGACAGTAGTTATATAGGATGGTGTGTATAGAAAGTATAGACATTAGTTATATAGGATGGTGTGTATAGACAGTAGTTATATAGGATGGTGTGTATAGACAGTATAGACAGTAGTTATATAGGATGGTGTGTATAGACAGTAGTTATATAGGATGGTGTGTATAGACAGTATAGACAGTAGTTATATAGGATGGTGTGTATAGACAGTAGTTATATAGGATGGTGTGTATAGACAGTATAGACAGTAGTTATATAGGATGGTGTGTATAGACAGTATAGAGTAGTTATATAGGATGGTGTGTATAGACAGTATAGACAGTAGTTATATAGGATGGTGTGTATAGACAGTATAGACAGTAGTTATATAAGATGGTGTGTATAGACAGTAGTTATATAGGATGGTGTGTATTGACAGTAGTTATATAGGATGGTGTGTATAGACAGTAGTTATATAGGATGGTGTGTATAGACAGTATAGACAGTAGTTATATAGGATGGTGTGTATAGACAGTATAGACAGTAGTTATATAGGATGGTGTGTATAGACAGTAGTTATATAGGATGGTGTGTATAGACAGTATAGACAGTAGTTATATAGGATGGTGTGTATAGACAGTAGTTATATAGTACGGTGTGTATAGACAGTATAGACAGTAGTTATATAGGATGGTGTGTATAGACAGTATAGACAGTAGTTATATAGGATGGTGTGTATAGACAGTATAGACAGTAGTTATATAGGATGGTGTGTATAGACAGTAGTTATATAGGATGGTGTGTATAGACAGTAGTTATATAGGAAGGTGTGTATAGACAGTAGTTATATAGGATGGTGTGTATAGACAGTAGTTATATAAGATGGTGTGTATAGACAGTATTTATTTAAGATGGTGTGTATAGACAGTAGTTATATAAGATGGTGTGTATAGACAGTAGTTATATAGGATGGTGTGTATAGACAGTAGTTATATAGGATGGTGTGTATAGACAGTAGTTATACAGGATGGTGTGTATAGACAGTAGTTATATAGGATGGTGTCTATATACAGTAGTTATATGGGATGGTGTGTATAGACAGTAGTTATATAGTACGGTGTGTATAGACAGTAGTTATATAGCATGGTGTGTATAGACAGTAGTTAATTAGGATGGTGTGTATAGACAGTAGTTATATAGGATGGTGTGTATAGACAGTAGTTATACAGGATGGTGTGTATAGACAGTAGTTATATAGGATGGTGTCTATATACAGTAGTTATATGGGATGGTGTGTATAGACAGTAGTTATATAGGATGGTGTGTATAGACAGTATAGACAGTAGTTATATAGGATGGTGTGTATAGACAGTAGTTATATAGGATGGTGTGTATAGACAGTAGTTATATAGGATGGTGTGTATAGACAGTAGTTATATAGGATGGTGTGTATAGACAGTAGTTATATAGATGGTGTGTATAGACAGTAGTTATATAGGATGGTGTGTATAGACAGTAGTTATATAGGATGGTGTGTATAGACAGTAGTTATATAGGATGGTGTGTATAGACAGTAGTTATATAGGATGGTGTGTATAGACAGTAGTTATATAGGATGGTGTGTATAGACAGTATAGACAGTAGTTATATAGGATGGTGTGTATAGACAGTAGTTATATAGGATGGTGTGTATAGACAGTAGTTATATAGGATGGTGTGTATAGACAGTATAGACAGTAGTTATATAGGATGGTGTGTATAGACAGTAGTTATATAGGATGGTGTGTATAGACAGTATAGACAGTAGTTATATAGGATGGTGTGTATAGACAGTATAGACAGTAGTTATATATAGGATGGTGTGTATAGACAGTAGTTATATAGGATGGTGTGTATAGACAGTATAGACAGTAGTTATATAGGATGGTGTATATAGACAGTAGTTATATAGGAATGGTGTGTATGGACAGTAGTTATATAGGATGGTGTCTATAGACAGTAGTTATATAGGATGGTGTGTATAGACAGTAGTTATATAGGATGGTGTGTATAGACAGTAGTTATATAGGATGGTGTGTATAGACAGTAGTTATATAGGATGGTGTGTATAGACAGTAGTTATATAGGATGGTGTGTATAGACAGTAGTTATATAGGATGGTGGATATAGACAGTAGTTATATAGTATGGTGTGTATAGACAGTAGTTATATAGGATGGTGTGTATAGACAGTAGTTATATAGGATGGTGTGTATAGACAGTAGTTATATAGGATGGTGTATAGACAGTAGTTATATAGGATGGTGTGTATAGACAGTAGTTATATAGGATGGTGTGTATAGACAGTATAGACAGTAGTTATATAGGATGGTGTGTATAGACAGTAGTTATATAGGATGGTGTGTATAGACAGTAGTTATACAGGATGGTGTGTATAGACAGTAGTTATATAGGATGGTGTGTATAGACAGTATAGACAGTAGTTATATAGAATGGTGTGTATAGACAGTAGTTACATAGGATGGTGTGTATAGACAGTAGTTATATAGGATGGTGTGTATAGACAGTAGTTATATAGGATGGTGTGTATAGACAGTAGTTATATAGGATGGTGTGTATAGACAGTAGTTATATAGGATGGTGTGTATAGACAGTAGTTATATAGGATGGTGTGTATAGACAGTAGTTATATAGGATGGTGTGTGTATAGACAGTAGTTATATAGGATGGTGTGTATAGACAGTATAGACATTAGTTACATAGGATGGTGTGTATAGACAGTATAGACATTAGTTACATAGGATAGTGTGTGTATAGACAGTAGTTATATAGGATGGTGTGTATAGACAGTAGTTATATAGGATGGTGTGTATAGACAGTAGTTATATAGGATGGTGTGTATAGACAGTATAGACAGTAGTTATATAGGCTGGTGTGTATAGACAGTAGTTATATAGGATGGTGTGTATAGACAGTAGTTATATAGGATGGTGTGTATAGACAGTATAGACAGTAGTTATATAGGATGGTGTGTATAGACAGTAGTTATATAGGATGGTGTGTATAGACAGTATAGACAGTAGTTATATAGGATGGTGTGTATAGACAGTATAGACAGTAGTTATATAGGATGGTGTGTATAGACAGTAGTTATATAGGATGGTGTGTATAGACAGTATAGACAGTAGTTATATAGGATGGTGTATAGACAGTAGTTATATAGGAATGGTGTGTATGGACAGTAGTTATATAGGATGGTGTGTATAGACAGTAGTTATATAGGATGGTGTGTATAGACAGTAGTTATATAGTGTGGTGTGTATAGACAGTAGTTATATAGGATGGTGTGTATAGACAGTAGTTATATAGGATGGTGTGTATAGACAGTAGTTATATAGGATGGTGTGTATAGACAGTAGTTATATAGGATGGTGGATATAGACAGTAGTTATATAGTATGGTGTGTATAGACAGTAGTTATATAGGATGGTGTGTATAGACAGTAGTTATATAGGATGGTGTGTATAGACAGTAGTTATATAGGATGGTGTGTATAGACAGTAGTTATATAGGATGGTGTATAGACAGTAGTTATATAGGATGGTGTGTATAGACAGTAGTTATATAGGAGGGTGTGTATAGACAGTATAGACAGTAGTTATATAGCATGGTGTGTATAGACAGTAGTTATATAGGATGGTGTGTATAGACAGTAGTTATACAGGATGGTGTGTATAGACAGTAGTTATGTAGGATGGTGTGTATAGACAGTATAGACAGTAGTTATATAGAATGGTGTGTATAGACAGTAGTTACATAGGATAGTGTGTGTATAGACAGTAGTTATATAGGATGGTGTGTATAGACAGTAGTTATATAGGATGGTGTGTATAGACAGTAGTTACATAGGATAGTGTGTGTATAGACAGTAGTTATATAGGATGGTGTGTATAGACAGTAGTTATATAGGATGGTGTGTATAGACAGTAGTTATATAGGATGGTGTGTATAGACAGTGTAGACATTAGTTACATAGGATGGTGTGTATAGACAGTATAGAGACATTAGTTACATAGGATAGTGTGTGTATAGACAGTAGTTATATAGGATGGTGTGTATAGACAGTATAGACATTAGTTACATAGGATGGTGTGTATAGACAGTATAGACATTAGTTACATAGGATAGTGTGTGTATAGACAGTAGTTATATAGGATGGTGTGTATAGACAGTATAGACATTAGTTACATAGGATAGTGTGTGTATAGACAGTAGTTATATAGGATGGTGTGTATAGACAGTATAGACATTAGTTACATAGGATGGTGTGTATAGACAGTATAGACATTAGTTACATAGGATAGTGTGTGTATAGACAGTAGTTATATAGGATGGTGTGTATAGACAGTATAGACATTAGTTACATAGGATAGTGTGTGTATAGACAGTAGTTATATAGGATGGTGTGTATAGACAGTAGTTACATAGGATAGTGTGTTTATAGACAGTAGTTATATAGGATGGTGTGTATAGACAGTAGTTATATAGGATGGTGTGTATAGACAGTAGTTATATAGGATGGTGTGTAAAGACAGTAGTTATATAGGATGGTGTGTATAGACAGTAGTTATATAGGATGGTGTGTATAGACAGTAGTTATATAGGATGGTGTGTATAGACAGTAGTTATATAGGATGGTGTGTATAGACAGTATAGACAGTAGTTATATAGGATGGTGTGTATAGACAGTAGTTATATAGGATGGTGTGTATAGACAGTAGTTATATAGGATGGTGTGTATAGACAGTATAGACAGTAGTTATATAGGATGGTGTGTATAGACAGTAGTTATATAGGATGGTGTGTATAGACAGTAGTTATATAGGATGGTGTGTATAGACAGTAGTTATATAGGATGGTGTGTATAGACAGTAGTTATATAGGATGGTGTATAGACAGTAGTTATATAGGATGGTGTGTATAGACAGTAGTTATATAGGATAGTGTGTGTATAGACAGTAGTTATATAGGATGGTGTGTATAGACAGTAGTTATATAGGATGGTGTGTATAGACAGTAGTTATATAGGATGGTGTGTATAGACAGTATAGACAGTAGTTATATAGGATGGTGTGTATAGACAGTAGTTATATAGGATGGTGTGTATAGACAGTAGTTATATAGGATGGTGTGTATAGACAGTAGTTATATAGGATAGTGTGTGTATAGACAGTAGTTATATAGGATAGTGTGTGTATAGACAGTAGTTATATAGGATGGTGTGTATACAGTACATAAACATTATGAAAGTGTTCAATGACTCTACATCTCCCTCTCTTGGGTTTGTGATTTATACTGAACAAAAATATAAACTCAACAATTTCAAAGATTTTACTGAGTTACAGTTCACATGAGTTAATCAGTCGATTTAAATGAGTTCATTCGGCCCTAATCTATGGATTTCCTATGACTGGACATACAGATATGCATCTGTTGGTCACAGATGTCTTAATAAACAAGTATAGGGGCGAGGATTAGAAGACCGGTCGGTCATTTACATCATACAACGTGACACATCTCTTCACATAGAGTTAATTAAGCTTGTTGATTGTGGCCCGTAGAATGTAGTGTGATGTCGTGTGACCAACATTTGCTTCGTGCAGCGCAACACATTTCCTTTGCATAGTTTTTCTGTTCCATTCCTTTGTAGTGCGGTGAGACGGGGGCCTTCCAGGTGGTGATGGATAGTTATGTCAGAGAGGAGGAGGGGACAGGAGTCGTCCACCAGGCGCCATATTTCGGAGCTGTGAGTATACATGATGATAATGATTTGTTACAAGCTTGCGTATCTCTATCAAACTACATGAATAAACATAATTGATTGTTTTATCGGTCGATTGATGTGCTTATAACCGTAAATATCTTTATAAAACCCATCTTGGGAACACAAGCCCTGTCTGTCCTATCTGTCTGTCTGTCTGTCTGTCTGTCTGTCTGTCTGTCTGTCTGTCTGTCCGTCCGTCCGTCCGTCCGTCCGTCCGTCCGTCCGTCCGCCCGCCCGCCCGTGTCTGTGTCTGTGTCTGTGTCTGTGTCTGTGTCTGTCTGCCGTGGTGACGGCACAGGAAATTGACGGCTAACACCGTTCTGGATCCCTCTGCCCCACACCGTAATCACTATTTTACATTCTTGGTTCTGACGGACCTGAGGGCTGTTTGTTGATAAGTTGGCTGTTTCTCGGGTACATTGGGAGAGGGGTTCTGAGTCTGAGGGAGCCTACAGGAAGAGAGAGAGGTTCTGAGTCTGATTGAGGGAGCCTACAAGAAGAGAGAGTGGTTCTGAGTCTGATTGAGGGAGACTACAGGAAGAGAGAGAGGAAGGGGAATGCTGAGATTGAGATTGTCTAGCGTTATGTTATTCAAAGGAGAGAGCTCCTTAAAACTTGACCCCCAAAAAACATCTGCGTCAGATGGTTTAGACCCTTTCTTCTTTAAGGTTGCTGCCCCTATCATCGCCAAGCCTATTTCCATTTCTATTTCCTTTTTAACCTGTCTCTCCTCTCTGGGGAGGTTCCCAGTGCTTGGAATGCAGCCACAATGCGTCCTTTATTTAAACGGGGAGATCAAGCTGATCCTAACTCTTATAGGCCAATTTCTATCTTGCCTTGTTTATCAAAAGTGTTGAAAACCCTTGTCAATAATCAACTGACTGTGCACATGAAACCAATTTGCGAAAGCCAGCAGGAGCGGGAGGAGAATAGTTTGGTCGGTTTATCTAGATCTCTGGCGCCCTCTAGGATGTGTCTATATGTGGGAAAATACAAGTAAAAAAATGTCAAACAATCGATTGGTATCTTTACTTTTACTCAACCATGACAAATGGGTCCTTTACTTTTTCCACCACTGCAGACGACTTTCGGTTGACCAAGATTTGTTTTAGTCGTGGACAGCCCTAATTGACTGGCCTAGTTAGATGGTTAAATACAACTAGAAATAAATTGGCATGACAACTGTCAGGGTATTTTTTCGAAGAGACTGAAACTGAAACTGGGACATACTTTCATCCATGTTAAATGTCCCTTTTTCTATTGATGATGTAATAAAGCTGATCTGATGATGTAGTTGCTCTTCATTCTGAGATGGCATAGTAGTCGGACGTGTGTTTGTCTTGTCCCGTCTTGTCCCTTGTAAATAGTCGGTCTCATCGTTTTATTTTCGGATATATTTCAATCTCATTTTCCACCTACGATCTAAATATACTTTCCTGCAACCCGCCCCACCCAATGTGGTACGGATCTGCTATTTTTGTACGTTATAACTGGAACCTGCATCAGAAGCTAGCCAGCTAACTAGCCACTAGCTAGTAGTCACTGTTAGCCACGGCTAGCGGTCTTCACCTTTAGCTCGGTCACCAGCCAGTCTCAGCTCGGTCAAAACCTACCAGTCTGCACAGCGTGATATCAGCCCAGAGCATATCAGGCTGCTTTTTCTTCACCACATGGATTCCTGCCGCATGCTGTGGGCCATTACACCGGATCATCACTGCAATCCGAGTGGCTACCGCTGGCTAACGCCTCTGTCCTGAAGCAAGCACCAGTTAGCCTTGAGCTATTCTCGAGCTGGGCCCATCTCCCGGCTAGCCGAAGAGGTATACCCGCTAATTCGTTGGCTGCAATACCTATTTTACCAATTGGACTGGTCCCTTTATTGCCGACACAGAGCCCCGCCAATTCATTACGACTGGTCTGCCGATGTAATCGTGTGATAATGGCTTTTCCGTTGCAATGTCACTGAAGACCCATCTGCTATCCCCGGCCCTCAAGCTTTCTGAATGTCGTGTCTCCCGCTGGCCTAGCATAGTAGTGACTACTGAACGGCTAGCGGACTCACCTATTGCTTCTCATTGGACCCTATGATCACTCGGCTACACATGCCTCTCTTTAATGTCAATATGCCTTGCCTTCTGCTTTTTTCACTGTAGAGCCCCTAGTCTAGCTCAACATGCCTTAGAGAGCTCTTTTGTCACACACCCTACACATGGGGAGACCTCACCTGGCTTAGCTGGTGTCCCCAGAGATGCAACCTCTCTCATCATCACTCAATGTCTAGGTTTACCTCCACTGTACTCACATCCTACCATACCCTTGTCTGTACATTATGCCCTGAATCAACTCTACCACCCCCAGACATCAGCCCCTTTAATTCTCTGTTCCCCAACGCACTAGACAACCAGTTCTTATTGCTTTAGCCGTACCCTGATCCTACTCCTCCTCTGTTCCTCTGGTGATGTAGAGGTTAAACCAGGCCCTGTAGCATCACACCTATTCCCCAGGTGCTCTACATTTGTTGACTTCTGTAACCGTAAAAGCCTTGGTTTCAAGCATGTTAACATCAGAAGACTCCTCCCTAAATTTGTTTTTATTCATTCGTTTAGCACACTCCGCCAACCCTGATGTCCTAGCCGTGTCTGAATCCTGGCTTAGGAAGGCTACCAAAAATTCTGACATTTCCATCCCCAACTACAACATTTTCCATCAAGATAAAACCAAAGGAGACGGGGTTGCAATCCAACTTGCCCTCTAAATACACCTCTGCTAGCTTCAACCAGGATCTCAGCAATCACTGCCTCATTGCCTGTGTCCGTAATGGGCCCATGGTCAAACGACCAACCCTCATCACTGTCACACGCTCCCTAAAACACTTCAGCGTGCAGGCCTTTCTAATCGACCTTGCCCGGGTATCCTGGAAGGATATTGACCTCATCCCGTCAGTTGAGGATGCCTGGTTGTTCTTTAAAAGTTATTTCCTCACCATCTTAAATAAGCATTCCCCATTCAAAAAATATAGAACTAAGAACAGATATAGATCATGGTTCACTCCAGACTTGACTGCCCTTGACCATCACAAAAACATCCTGTGGCGTTCTGCATTAGCATCGAATAGCCCCCACGATATGCAACTTTTCAGGGAAGTCAGGAACCAATAAACACAGTCAGTTAGGAATGCTAAGGCTAGCTTTTTCAAACAGAAATTTGCATCCTGTAGCACTAACTCCAACATGGTTTGGGACTGCGTGAAGTCCATGGAGAATAAGAGCACCTCCTCCCAGCTGCCCACTGCACTGAGGCTAGGAAAATACTGTCACCACTGAGAAATCTACGATAATAGAGAATTTCAATAAGCATTTCTCGTTGGCTGGCAATGCTTTCCACCTGGATACCCCAACAGCTCTGCACCCGCCACAGCACCTTGCCCAAGCCCCCCCCCCCTGCATCTCCAGATAGCTGATATTCTGAAAGGGCTGCAAAATCTGGACCCCTACAAATCAGCTGGGCTAGACAATCTGGACCCTCTCTTTCTAAAATTATCTGCTGAAATTGTTGCAACCCCTATTACTAGCCTGTTCAACCTCTCTTCCTTATCGTCTGAGATCCCTAAAGATTGGAAAGCTGCCGCGGTCATCCCCCTCTTCAAACGGGGAGGACTCTAGATCCAAACTTACAGACCTATATCATTCCTGCCCTCCCATTCTAAAGCCTTCGAAAGCCAAGTTAACAAACAGTTCACCGACCATTTTGAATCCCACCATACCTTCTCCACTATGCAATCTGGTTTCCGAGCTGGTCATGGGTGCACCTCAGCCATGCTCAAGGTCCTAAACAATATTATAACCGGCATAGATAAGAGACAGTACTGTACAGCTGTTTTCATCGAACTGGCCAAAGCTTTCGACTCTGTCAATCAACACATTCTTATCGTCAGACTCAATAGCCTTGGTTTCTCAAATGACTGCCTCGCCTGGTTCACCAACTACTTCTCAGATAGAGTTAATTGTGTCACATTGGAGGGCCTGTTGTCCGGACCTCTGGCAGTCTCTATGGGGGTGCCACAGGGTTAAATCCTCGGGCCGACTCTTTTCTCTGTATACATCAATGATGTCGCTCTTGCTGCTGGTGATTCTCTGACACACCTCTACGCAGACGACACCATTCTGTATACTTCTGGCCCTTCATTGGACACTGTGCTAACTAACCTCCAGACGAGCCTCAGTGCCATACAACACTCCTTACGTGGCCTCCAACTGCTCTTATATTCTAGTAAATCTAAATGCATGCTCTTCAACCGATTGCTGCCCGCACCTGCATCACTACTCTGGACGGTTCTGAATATGTGGACAACTACAAATACCTAGGTGTCTGGTTAGACTGTAAACTCTCCTTCCAGACTCATATGAAGCATCTCTAATCCTAAATTAAATCTAGAATTGGCTTCCTATTTTGCAACAAAGCATCCTTCACTCATGCTGCCTAACATACCCTGGTAAAACTGACTATCGTACTGATTCTTGACTTCGGTGATGTCATTTACAAAATAGCCTCCAACACTCTACTCAGCAAATTGGATGTAGTCTATCACAGTGCCATCCGTTTTGTCACCAAAGCCTCATATACTACCCACCATTGCGACCTGTATGCTCTCGTCGGCTGGCCCTCGCTACATATTCGTCGCCAAATCCACTGGCTGCAGGTCATCTATAAGTCTTTGCTAGGTAAAGCCCCGCCTTATCTCAGCTCACTGGTCACCATAGCAACACCCACCCGTAGCACGCGCTCCAGCAGGTATATTTCACTGGTCATCCCCAAAGCCATCAACTCCTTCGGCCGCCTTTCCTTCCAGTTCTCTGCTGCTAATGACTGGAACAAATTGCAAAAATGACTAAAGCTGAAGACTTATATCTCCCTCACTAACTTTAAGCATCAGCTGTCAGAGCAGCTAACCGATCACTGTACCTGTACACAGCCAATCTGTAAATAGCACACCAGTAGCTCTACTTGCACATCACTTCAGTGTTAAAGCTAAATTGTACTTATTTCGGTTTATTTATTTCCTTACCTCCTTAACTTTACTACATTTGCACACACTGTACATACATTTTTCTATTGTTATTGACTGTGTTTGTTTATCCCATGTGTAACTCCATGTTGTTGTTTGTGTCTCACTGCGTTGCTTTATCTTGGCCAGGTCGCAGTTGTAAATGAGAACTTGTTCTCAACTGGCCTACCTGGTTAAATAAAGGTGAAATATATATATATATATATATATATATATATTTGTATGTAATGGAGCTGATCTGATGATATGTGATACCTCTTTCCCCCCTCAATATATTTTTTTTACTGCGTGTGTATGGAGAATAGCACCTGCCAGAGATACCAGGCTCCCATCTGTCCTGTAGACTCCTTCGGGTGCTTTGTTGCTAAAAACAGTACGTCAAGGGCAGCATCCCGGAGCCTCCTCTTCACTTTTGACTTTGAGACTGGTGTTTTGCGGGTCACCTCGTCACTGTTGATGTTGAGACTGGTACTATTTAATGAAGCTGCAAGTTGAGGACTTGTGAGGCGTCTGTTTCTCAAACACTCAAATGTACTTGTCTTCTTGCTCAGTTGTGCACCGGGGCCTCCCACTCCTCTTTCTATTCTGGTTGGAGCCAGTTTGCACTGTTCTGTGAAGTGAGTAGTACACAACGTTTATGAGATCTTCAGTTTCTTGGTATTTTCTCGCATGGAATAACCTTTATTTCTCAGAACAGGAAAAGACTGACGAGTTACAGAAGAAAGATATTTGTTTCTAGCCATTTTGAGCCTGTAATTAAACCCTGCAGATACTCGACTAGCCTAAAGAAGGCCAGTTGTCTTGTTTCTTTATTCAGGACAACAGTTTTCAGCTGTGCTAACATAATTGCAAAAGGGTTTTCTAATGATCAATTAGCCTTTTAAAATGATAAACTTGGAGTAGCTAACACAACGTGCCATTGGAACACAGGAGTGATGGTTGCTGATAATGGGCCTCTATGTGCCTATGTAAATATTCCATTAAAAAACAGCCTTCTCAAGCTGCAATAGTGATTTAAAACATTAACAATCTCTACACTGTATTTCTGATGAATTTGATGTTATTTCAATGGACAAAAAATGTGCTTTTCTTAAAAAAACGAGGACATTTCTAAGTGACCCAAAACTTTTGAACGGTAGTGTAGGTCCTCCTTCACTATACTGGAGGTCTTGTCGCTACCAGGGAGTGACTGTGAGTTAATCTGTCCTCCTTCACTATGCTAGAGGTCTCTACCAGGGAGTGACTGTGAGTTAATCTGTCCTCCTTCACTATACTAGAGATCTCTACCAGGGAGTGACTGTGAGTTAATGTGTCCTCCTTCACTATAGTAGAGGTCTCTATCAGGGAGTGACTATGAGTTAATCTGTCCTCCTTCACTATACTAGAGGTCTCTACCAGGGAGTGACTGTGAGTTAATCTGTCCTCCTTCACTAAACTGGAGGTCTTGTCACTACCACAGAGTGACTGTGAGTTAATCAAATCAAATAAAATCAAATGTATTTATATAGCCCTTCGTACATCAGCTGATATCTCAAAGTGCTGTACAGAAACCCAGCCTAAAACCCCAAACAGCAAGCAATGCAGGTGTAGAAGCACGGTGGCTAGGAAAAACTCCCTAGAAAGGCCAAAACCTAGGAAGAAACCTAGAGAGGAACCAGGCTATGTGGGGTGGCCAGTCCTCTTTTGGCTGTGCCGGGTGGAGATTATAACAGAACATGGCCAAGATGTTAAAATGTTCATAAATGTCCAGCATGGTCAAGTAATAATAAGGCAGAACAGTTGAAACTGGAGCAGCAGCACGGCCAGGTGGACTGGGGACAGCAAGGAGTCATCATGTCAGGTAGTCCTGGGGCATGGTCCTAGGGCTCAGGTCCTCCGAGAGAGAGAAAGAAAGAGAGAATTAGAGAGAGCATATGTGGGGTGGCCAGTCCTCTTCTGGCTGTGCCGGGTGGAGATTATAACAGAACATGGCCAAGATGTTCAAATGTTCATAAATGACCAGCATGGTCGAATAATAATAAGGCAGAACAGTTGAAACTGGAGCAGCAGCACGGCCAGGTGGACTGGGGACAGCAAGGAGTCATCATGTCAGGTAGTCCTGGGGCATGGTCCTAGGGCTCAGGTCCTCCGAGAGAGAGAAAGAAAGAGAGAAGGAGAGAATTAGAGAACGCACACTTAGATTCACACAGGACACCGAATAGGACAGGAGAAGTACTCCAGATATAACAAACTGACCCTAGCCCCCCGACACATAAACTACTGCAGCATAAATACTGGAGGCTGAGACAGGATGGGTCAGGAGACACTGTGGCCCCATCCGAGGACACCCCCGGACAGGGCCAAACAGGAAGGATATAACCCCACCCACTTTGCCAAAGCACAGCCCCCACACCACTAGAGGGATATCTTCAACCACCAACTAACCATCCTGAGACAAGGCTGAGTATAGCCCACAAAGATCTCCGCCACGGCACAACCCAAGGGGGGGCGCCAACCCAGACAGGATGACCACATCAGTGAATCAACCCACTCAGGTGACGCACCCCTTCCAGGGACGGCATGAGAGAGCCCCAGTAAGCCAGTGACTCCTTAATCTGTCCTCCTTCGCTATGCTAGAGGTCTCTCTACCAGGGAATGACTGTGAGTTAATCTGTCCTCCTTCACTATGCTAGAGGTCTCTACCAGGGAGTGACTGTGAGTTAATCTGTCCTCCTTCGCTATGCTAGAGGTCTCTACCAGGGAGTGACTGTGAGTTAGTCTGTCCTCCTTCACTATGCTGGAGGTCTTGTCTCTACCACAGAGTGACTGTGAGTTAATCTGTCCTCCTTCACTATGCTAGAGGTCTCTACCAGGGAGTGACTCTGAGTTAATCTGTCCTCCTTCACTATACTGGAAGTCTTGTCGCTACCAGGGCGTAACTGTGAGTTAATCTGTCCTCCTTCACTATACTGGAAGTCTTGTCGCTACCAGGGCGTAACTGTGAGTTAATCTGTCGTCCTTCACTATACTAGAGATCTCTACCAGGGAGTGACTCTGAGTTAATCAGTCCTCCTTCACTATGCTAGAGGTCTCTACCAGGGAGTGACTGTGAGTTAATCTGTCCTCCTTCACTATAGTAGAGGTCTCTATCAGGGAGTGACTGTGAGTTAATCTGTCATCCTTCACTATGCTGGAGGTCTTGTCTCTACCACAGAGTGACTGTGAGTTAATCAAATCAAATCAAATGTATTTATATAGCCCTTCGTACATCAGTTGATATCTCAAAGTGCTGTACAGAAACCCAGCCTGAAACCCCAAACAGCAAGCAATGCAGGTGTAGAAGCACGGTGGCTAGGAAAAACTCCCTAGAAAGGCCAAAACCTAGGAAGAAACCTAGAGAGGAACCAGGCTATGTGGGGTGGCCAGTCCTCTTCTGCCGGGTGGAGATTATAACAGGCTAGGAAAAACTCCCTAGAAAGGCCAAAACCTAGGAAGAAACCTAGAGAGGAACCAGGCTATGTGGGGTGGCCAGTCCTCTTCTGCCGGGTGGAGATTATAACAGGCTAGGAAAAACTCCCTAGAAAGGCCAAAACCTAGGAAGAAACCTAGAGAGGAACCAGGCTATGTGGGGTGGCCAGTCCTCTTCTGGCGCTGCCGGGTGGAGATTATAACAGAACATGACCAAGATGTTAAAATGTTCATAAATGACCAGCATGGTCAAATAATAATAAGGCAGAACAGTTGAAACTGGAGCAGCAGCACGGCCAGGTGGACTGGGGACAGCAAGGAGTCATCATGTCAGGTAGTCCTGGGGCATGGTCCTAGGGCTCAGGTCCTCCGAGAGAGAGAAAGAAAGAGAGAATTAGAGAGAGCATATGTGGGGTGGCCAGTCCTCTTCTGGCTGTGCCGGGAGGAGATTATAACAGAACATGGCCAAGATTTTCAAATGTTCATAAATGACCAGCATGGTCGAATAATAATAAAGCAGAACAGTTGAAACTGGAGCAGCAGCACGGCCAGGTGGACTGGGGACAGCAAGGAGTCATCATGTCAGGTAGTCCTGGGGCATGGTCCTAGGGCTCAGGTCCTCCGAGAGAGAGAAAGAAAGAGAGAAGGAGAGAATTAGAGAACGCACACTTAGATTCACACAGGACACCGAATAGGACAGGAGAAGTACTCCAGATATAACAAACTGACCCTAGCCCCCCGACACATAAACTACTGCAGCATAAATACTGGAGGCTGAGACAGGAGGGGTCAGGAGACACTGTGGCCCCACCCGAGGACACCCCCGGACAGGGCCAAACAGGAAGGATATAACCCCACCCACTTTGCCAAAGCACAGCCCCCACACCACTAGAGGGATATCTTCAACCACCAACTTACCATCCTGAGACAAGGCTGAGTATAGCCCACAAAGATCTCCGTCATGGCACAACCCATGGGGGGGCGCCAACCCAGACAGGATGACCACATCAGTGAATCAACCCACTCAGGTGACGCACCCCTTCCAGGGACGGCATGAGAGAGCTCCAGTAAACCAGTGACTCCTTAATCTGTCCTCCTTCGCTATGCTAGAGGTCTCTACCAGGGAGTGACTGTGAGTTAATCTGTCCTCCTTCACTATGCTGGAGGTCTTGTCTCTGCCACAGAGTGACTGTGAGTTAATCTGTCCTCCTTCACTATAGTAGAGATCTCTACCAGGGAGTGACTGTGAGTTAGTCTGTCCTCTTTCACTATACTAGAGGTCTCTACCAGGGAGTGACTGTGAGTTAATCTGTCCTCCTTCACTATACTAGAGGTCTCTACCAGGGAGTGACTGTGAGTTAATCTGTCCTCCTTCACTATACTAGAGGTCTCTACCAGGGAGTGACTGTGAGTTAGTCTGTCCTCAGTATAAACTGATGAGGTATTGGGATTAATAGTACACTGCTCCCGTTCTCCTCTCCTTACTCTGACCCATTTTAGAAACAAATGTGTGTCACAAATTGCCCTATTCCCTATATAGTGCACTACTTTAGACCAGAGCCGTTTTCCCTATGTAGTGCACTACTTTAGACCAGAGCCGTATTCCCTATGTAGTGCACTACTTTAGACCTAAATGGTTATAAAAGGGTGTCATTAGTGCCGTGGATGTTGAAAAGGTCTGTTCCAACATCTATCCAAGACCATAGCAGCATTTAGAATGTGTGGGGGGGGAGGCATTAAATTTATATTTTGGGGGCCTAAATAGAAATGCCTCTCTCAAATGGGAATTGATGAACTCATTCAGCTTGAGGAACCTGATGCCATTTATATATTCTCCTGGGAAAGGAGCGGCGTGGCCCAAACACCAGGGAAGCATTCCAAATAGCACCCTGTTCCATTTATAGTGTACCGTATTTGACCAGGGCCCATAGTGTTCCGTGGCTGTCTGGTCAAAAGCAGTGTACTAGATAGCGGATAGGGTGCCATTTGGGGTTCACGAGGAACATTTAGGTGAAAAGAAAGAGGGATGCTTGGATGATGGGAGGAGTTAGAACCTTTCAATTAATAAAGATGAATGATGGGAGGAGTTAGAACCTTTCAGCTAATAAAGATGGATGATGGGAGGAGTTAGAACCTTTCAATTAATAAATAAGGATGATGGTAGGAGTTAGAACCTTTCAATTAATAAAGAAGGATGATGGGAGGAGTTAGAACCTTTCAATTAATAAAGATGAATGATGGGAGGAGTTAGAACCTCTGCACTACAATTAATAAAGATGGATGACACCTCAGTACACTTTATGTGTAAAAAAAACCCCCGACAGGATGTGAAATAGAGGCCAGCTGGATATAGACTGATTCAGTGGTAATCTTTCTAGCTCTTTAATAAGTCACTGAAATTATGTGAGTTCAGAATGATAATGAGTCCCTGGTTTCCCAATGCTCCTTCCTTTTTCCTTGTGTGTGCTTTTCCACGGCTACCCCACATGGATTTAAAAGTATAGATATGGTTTAAGCACCGTCTGTTGTACGTACAGGAGGGCACAAGTGCACACAAGGTTAAATAAATTGTTACGCAAGGATTGTAACAGGTTGTTAAAATGGGTGAGGATGTTAGACACGTTTCATGTCAGGCCATAGTTCAATGTCCGGTCGACCATTTCCTTTTCTGTACTTCCTGCATTTCTCCTGTAAAAGGAAATGCGATGATCTTCGGTGTTCGTAGTCCTGTGAAAGACACTGTAGGAATGAGGAAAAGATAAGATACCGAGAGAAAAGACAGGAGGATGGATGGCCATGGTAACTTATTCATGTCCTCTCCAGCGTATCTTTTGTTCTGCTGGTTAGTTGAGTTCCCGAAATGAACTGCAATGTTCCTAGTACGATCTGTTCACACAGAAGGCCACCGTAGGAATGAGGAAAATGATGAAGAGACAGACAGAAAAGAGAGATCATATTAAAAAGTCTTCAGGTGAGTTCAGGCCAGTCTTCAGGTGAGTTCAGGCCAGTCTTCAGGTGAGTTCAGGCCAGTCTTCAGGTGAGTTCAGGTCAGTCTTCAGGTGAGTTCAGGCCAGTCTTCAGGTGAGTTCAGGCCAGTCTTCAGGTGAGTTCAGGCCACTCTTCAGGTGAGTTCAGGCCACTCTTCAGGTGAGTTCAGGCCAGTCTTCAAGTGAGTTCAGGCCACTCTTCAGGTGAGTTCAGGCCACTCTTCAGGTGAGTTCAGGCCAGTCTTCAGGTGAGTTCAGGCCAGTCTTCAGGTGAGTTCAGGCCACTCTTCAGGTGATTTCAGGCTACTCTTCAGGTGAGTTCAGGCCAGTCT
This sequence comes from Oncorhynchus nerka, assembly GCF_034236695.1. Taxonomy (NCBI): domain Eukaryota; kingdom Metazoa; phylum Chordata; class Actinopteri; order Salmoniformes; family Salmonidae; genus Oncorhynchus; species Oncorhynchus nerka. The sequence continues at coordinate 102,815,073 of NC_088410.1, read as the reverse complement.
TCAGGTGAGTTCAGGCCAGTCTTCAGGGGTAGTTCAGGCCAGTCTTCAGGGGTAGTTCAGGCCAGTCTTCAGGTGAGTTCAGGCCACTCTTCAGGTGAGTTCAGGCCAGTCTTCAGGGGTAGTTCAGGCCAGTCTTCAGGGGTAGTTCAGGCCACTCTTCAGGTGATTTCAGGCCACTCTTTAGGTGAGTTCAGGCCACTCTTCAGGTGATTTCAGGCTACTCTTCAGGTGAGTTCAGGCCACTCTTCAGGTGAGTTCAGGCCACTCTTCAGGTGAGTTCAGGCCACTCTTCAGGTGAGTTCAGGCCACTCTTCAGGTGATTTCAGGCTACTCTTCAGGTGATTTCAGGCCACTCTTCAGGTGAGTTCAGGCCAGTCTTCAGGTGAGTTCAGGCCAGTCTTCAGGTGAGTTCAGGCCAGTCTTCAGGGGTAGTTCAGGCCAGTCTTCAGGGGTAGTTCAGGCCAGTCTTCAGGTGAGTTCAGGCCACTCTTCAGGTGAGTTCAGGCCAGTCTTCAGGGGTAGTTCAGGCCAGTCTTCAGGGGTAGTTCAGGCCAGTCTTCAGGGGATTTCAGGCCACTCTTCAGGTGATTTCAGGCCACTCTTCAGGTGAGTTCAGGCCAGTCTTAAGGTGAGTTCAGGCCACTCTTCAGGTGGGTTCAGGCCAGTCTTCAGGGGTAGTTCAGGCCAGTCTTCAGGGGTAGTTCAGGCCAGTCTTCAGGTGATTTCAGGCCACTCTTCAGGTGATTTCAGGCCACTCTTCAGGTGAGTTCAGGCCACTTTCAGGTGATTTCAGGCTACTCTCTTCTTCAGGTGAGTTCAGGCCACTCTTCAGGTGATTTCAGGCCACTCTTCAGGTGAGTTCAGGCCAGTCTTCAGTTCAGGCCAGTCTTCAGGTGAGTTCAGGCCAGTCTTCAGGGGTAGTTCAGGCCAGTCTTCAGGGGTAGTTCAGGCCACTCTTCAGGTGATTTCAGGCCACTCTTCAGGTGAGTTCAGGCCACTCTTCAGGTGATTTCAGGCTACTCTTCAGGTGAGTTCAGGCCAGTCTTCAGGTGAGTTCCAGGCCACTCTTCAGGTGAGTTCAGGCCACTCTTCAGGTGATTTCAGGCCAGTGATTTCAGGCCAGTCTTCAGGGGTAGTTCAGGCCAGTCTTCAGGGGTAGTTCAGGCCAGTCTTCAGGTGAGTTCAGGCCACTCTTCAGGTGAGTTCAGGCCAGTCTTCAGGGGTAGTTCAGGCCAGTCTTCAGGTGAGTTCAGGCCACTCTTCAGGTGAGTTCAGGCCAGTCTTCAGGGGTAGTTCAGGCCAGTCTTCAGGGGTAGTTCAGGCCAGTCTTCAGGGGATTTCAGGCCACTCTTCAGGTGATTTCAGGCCACTCTTCAGGTGAGTTCAGGCCAGTCTTAAGGTGAGTTCAGGCCACTCTTCAGGTGGGTTCAGGCCAGTCTTCAGGGGTAGTTCAGGCCAGTCTTCAGGGGTAGTTCAGGCCAGTCTTCAGGTGATTTCAGGCCACTCTTCAGGTGATTTCAGGCCACTCTTCAGGTGAGTTCAGGCCACTCTTCAGGTGATTTCAGGCTACTCTTCAGGTGAGTTCAGGCCACTCTTCAGGTGAGTTCAGGCCACTCTTCAGGTGAGTTCAGGCCACTCTTCAGGTGATTTCAGGCCACTCTTCAGGTGAGTTCAGGCCAGTCTTCAGGTGAGTTCAGGCCAGTCTTCAGGTGAGTTCAGGCCAGTCTTCAGGGGTAGTTCAGGCCAGTCTTCAGGTGAGTTCAGGCCAGTCTTCAGGGGTAGTTCAGGCCAGTCTTCAGGGGTAGTTCAGGCCACTCTTCAGGTGATTTCAGGCCACTCTTCAGGTGAGTTCAGGCCACTCTTCAGGTGATTTCAGGCTACTCTTCAGGTGAGTTCAGGCCACTCTTCAGGTGAGTTCAGGCCACTCTTCAGGTGAGTTCAGGCCACTCTTCAGGTGAGTTCAGGCCACTCTTCAGGTGATTTCAGGCTACTCTTCAGGTGATTTCAGGCCACTCTTCAGGTGAGTTCAGGCCAGTCTTCAGGTGAGTTCAGGCCACTCTTCAGGTGAGTTCAGGCCACTCTTCAGGTGAGTTCAGGCCAGTCTTCAAGTGAGTTCAGGCCACTCTTCAGGTGAGTTCAGGCCACTCTTCAGGTGAGTTCAGGCCAGTCTTCAGGTGAGTTCAGGCCAGTCTTCAGGTGAGTTCAGGCCACTCTTCAGGTGATTTCAGGCTACTCTTCAGGTGAGTTCAGGCCAGTCTTCAGGTGAGTTCAGGCCAGTCTTCAGGGGTAGTTCAGGCCAGTCTTCAGGGGTAGTTCAGGCCAGTCTTCAGGTGAGTTCAGGCCACTCTTCAGGTGAGTTCAGGCCAGTCTTCAGGGGTAGTTCAGGCCAGTCTTCAGGGGTAGTTCAGGCCACTCTTCAGGTGATTTCAGGCCACTCTTTAGGTGAGTTCAGGCCACTCTTCAGGTGATTTCAGGCTACTCTTCAGGTGAGTTCAGGCCACTCTTCAGGTGAGTTCAGGCCACTCTTCAGGTGAGTTCAGGCCACTCTTCAGGTGAGTTCAGGCCACTCTTCAGGTGATTTCAGGCTACTCTTCAGGTGATTTCAGGCCACTCTTCAGGTGAGTTCAGGCCAGTCTTCAGGTGAGTTCAGGCCAGTCTTCAGGTGAGTTCAGGCCAGTCTTCAGGGGTAGTTCAGGCCAGTCTTCAGGGGTAGTTCAGGCCAGTCTTCAGGTGAGTTCAGGCCACTCTTCAGGTGAGTTCAGGCCAGTCTTCAGGGGTAGTTCAGGCCAGTCTTCAGGGGTAGTTCAGGCCAGTCTTCAGGTGATTTCAGGCCACTCTTCAGGTGATTTCAGGCCACTCTTCAGGTGAGTTCAGGCCAGTCTTCAGGTGAGTTCAGGCCACTCTTCAGGTGAGTTCAGGCCAGTCTTCAGGGGTAGTTCAGGCCAGTCTTCAGGGGTAGTTCAGGCCAGTCTTCAGGTGATTTCAGGCCACTCTTCAGGTGATTTCAGGCCACTCTTCAGGTGAGTTCAGGCCACTCTTCAGGTGATTTCAGGCTACTCTTCAGGTGAGTTCAGGCCACTCTTCAGGTGAGTTCAGGCCACTCTTCAGGTGATTTCAGGCTACTCTTCAGGTGAGTTCAGGCCACTCTTCAGGTGATTTCAGGCCACTCTTCAGGTGAGTTCAGGCCAGTCTTCAGGTGAGTTCAGGCCAGTCTTCAGTTGAGTTCAGGCCAGTCTTCAGGTGAGTTCAGGCCAGTCTTCAGGTAAAAGAGGACATCCCCAGATCAGTTAAACTCAGCTAGAACATGGTTGAGAATACTGTTTATCGTCTATTTTTACCAGAAGACGCAGTCGACATTTGGTCGTGTTTGTTTCAGCAACACTCTGTCGATTTGTTCTCGGGGACGAGCAGCTGTCTCATGTGGGTAGCTTGTGGGTTGAACTACTGTTTCTCACACCACTTGTCCCTTGTTCCGGAGAATAATTTGCCCATCAACGGTTCCCATGCTGACAGACGTGTTGCAGGATGTTACACAAGTCAGTAGAACTCCTATTCATCCAGTCCTCCTGTCTAGCTGAATGTTTCTTTTCTGTGTCTCCTCGTGTTTGTCGGCGGCCCTTAACGGCACCCTTTTAAAGTGGTCTAGTTTTCACCAGGGCCCATAGGGCACTTCTAGTTTAGCACTATATAGGGAATAGGGAGTGATCTGGACATGTGTATTATTCATCTGATTCTCTATCAACCTAACTCTCTCCCTCCGCCACATCTGTTTCTCTCCTCTCTCTCCATCTGTTTCTCTCCTTCTCTCTCTCCATCTGTATCTCTCCTTCTTTCTCCCTCCACTCCATCTGTATCACTCCTTCTCTCCCTCTATCTATATCTCTCCTCTCTCTCCCTCCATCTGTATCTCTCCTTCTCTATCTCCCTCCATCTGTTTCTCTCCTTCTCTCTCTCTCTCCATCTGTTTCTCTCCTTCTCTCCCTCCACTCCATCTGTATCTCGCCTTCTCTCTCTCCATCTGCATCTCTAATTCTCTCTCTCCCTCCACTCCATCTGTTTCTCTCCTCTCTCTCCCTCCATCTGTATCCTCTCCTTTTCTCCCTCCATCTGTATCTCTCCTTCTCTCCCTCCATCTGTTTCTCTCCTTCTCTCTCTCCCTCCATCTGTATCTCTCCTTCTCTCCCTCCATCTGTTTCTCTCCTTCTCTCCCTCCATCTGTATCTCTCTTTCTCTCCCTCCATCTGTATCTCTCCTTCTCTCCTTCTCTCCTCCATCTGTTTCTCTCCTTCTCTCTCTCCCTCCATCTGTATCTCTCCTTCTCTCCCTCCATCTGTATCTCTCCTTCTCTCCTTCTCTCCCTCCATCTGTTTCTCTCCTTCTCTCTCTCCATCCATCTGTATCTCTCCTTCTCTCAACCCCCCCACCCTCCTTTCTGACTCACCCCTCTACTCCCAAGGTTCCTGAGTTTGTGCGGGAGAGGCGTTGTAGTGACTGGCTGAGGGATACGCGTGATTTGGCCGTTTCCAGAAACTGCTATTGGGTCACGCCCATCCCCCTCTGGTACAGTGACGACTTTGTGGAGGTCAGTAACTGTCTGACACACATTAGAAAGTTAGTGAAGCCTAGCCGTACCTTCACAACAGCAGTGAAGACTAGCCCTACCTTCACAACAGCAGTGAAGACTAGCCGTACCTTCACAGCAGTGGAGACTAGCCCTACCTTCACAGCAGTGGAGACTAGCCCTACCTTCACAGCAGTGGAGACTAGCCCTACCTTCACAGCAGTTGAGACTAGCCCTACCTTCACAGCAGTTGAGACTAGCCCTACCTTCACAGCAGTGGAGACTAGCCCTATCTTCACAGCAGTGGAGACTAGCCCTACCTTCACAGCAGTTGAGACTAGCCCTACCTTCACAGCAGTGGAGACTAGCCCTACCTTCACAGCAGTTGAGACTAGCCCTACCTTCACAGCAGTTGAGACTAGCCCTACCTTCACAGCAGTGGAGACTAGCCCTACCTTCACAGCAGTTGAGACTAGCCCTACTTTCACAGCAGTGGAGACTAGCCCTACCTTCACAACAGCAGTGAAGACTAGCCCTACCTTCACAGCAGTTGAGACTAGCCCTACCTTCCCAGCAGTGGAGACTAGCCCTACCTTCACAGCAGTTGAGACTAGCCCTACCTTCACAGCAGTTGAGACTAGCCCTACCTTCACAGCAGTTGAGACTAGCCCTACCTTCACAGCAGTGGAGACTAGCCCTACCTTCACAGCAGTGGAGACTAGCCCTACCTTCACAGCAGTTGAGACTAGCCCTACCTTCACATCAGTTGAGACTAGCCCTACCTTCACAGCAGTGGAGACTAGCCCTACCTTCACAGCAGTGGAGACTAGCCCTACCTTCACAGCAGTTGAGACTAGCCCTACTTTCACAGCAGTTGAGACTAGCCCTACCTTCACAGCAGTGGAGACTAGTCCTACCTTCACAGCAGCAGTGGAGACTAGCCCTACCTTCACAGCAGTGGAGACTAGCCCTACATTCACAGCAGTTGAGACTAGCCCTACCTTCACAGCAGTGGAGACTAGCCCTACCTTCACAGCAGTGGAGACTAGCCCTACCTTCCCAACAGCAGTGGAGACTAGCCATACCTTCACAGCAGTGGAGACTAGCCCTACCTTCACAGCAGTGGAGACCAGCCCTACCTTCACAGCAGTGGAGACTAGCCCTACCTTCGCAGCAGTTGAGACTAGCCCTACCTTCACAGCAGTGGAGACCAGCCCTACCTTCACAGCAGCAGCACAGACTAACTGCACAAGACATGGCCTAATAGTGGGGACATTTTGAAACACCGAAACACTGGAAAGGGTGTAAAATACAGGTTTAGTGTGTTACCTCAGTGTGAGTCAATTCCTTGAAGACTATAAACGTAAAGCACAAATAACTCTTTAAAAACTAACATAAACAAATAACTATCAAATACTCTCTCCTGATTCTGTATATCCCCTCTAAATATTTCTCAAGCAACTTCAAATTCCTGTTACACTACCACCTCAGTGCTTACCGGCCTCTTCTTCACAAGATGAAGGGAACAGGCGGTTAGACTAACATACAGTACCGGTCAAAAGTTTGGACAAACCTACTCATTCAAGGGTTTTCTTTATTTTTTTTTTTACTATTTTCTACATTGTAGAATGATAGTGAAGACATCAAAACTATGAAATAACACATATGGAATCATGTAGTAACCAAAAACAAATCAAAATATATTTTCTATTTGAGATTCTTCAAAGTAGCCACCTCTTTGCCTTGATGAAAGATTTTTCTCTTTAAATATTTGTTTTAGTTCATCCAAATTGGCATGTTGGTTTCCTTACCGTGGGAAGCAGTCTATGGACATATTTAGGTAGCCTGGTTGTCCCTGATTGAGAACCATACTTAGGCAGCCTGGTTGTCCCTGATTGAGAACCATACTTAGGCAGCCTGGTTGTCCCTGATTGAGAACCATACTTAGGTAGCCTGGTTGTCCCTGATTGAGAACCATACTTAGGTGGCCTGGTTGTCCCTGATTGAGAACCATACTTAGGTAGCCTGGTTGTCCCTGATTGAGAATCATACTTAGGTGGCCTGGTTGTCCCTGATTGAGAACCATATTTAGGTAGCCTGGTTGTCCCTGATTGAGAATCATACTTAGGTAGTCTGGTAGCCTGGTTTCACTTTTGAGTTGCGGGTGATTGTTTCCAGTTGTAATGTTTGTTAAAGTCCAGATTAGATTTTAGATAATATATTCTAATTAAATTATAATATATTTATTGATTATTATATGAATCCAATAAATTAAAATGACCAATTTGGATGATCAATCAGTTAGTTTGCTTCAACTTCCTCAGAGATCAAAATATATTTCAACAATATAACGTGGCAGGAATGCTAATCATATCTGTTCCTACCGAACAGGAATAATCTCAGAACAATCTGACATGCTGGGTGTCAACCCATTTTGCTTTTTGAGGTGGAATGAATGGCACGAATGAAATGAGCAACTCTGACTAAAAGAAGGACAGCAAGAGCGGAGGAGTGACCTGTTTCCTAGAAATAGCAGTGTGTTACCAGGTGGCGGCAGTGGTCTCTGGAGGGGCAGTGGCTCCCTGAGCTGGAGAGCAGAGAGACGGAGGAGGCAGAAAGGAAATTAGAGTGGCCCGGAGCTCTCTGCCAATCTCTCTCGCTCTCTGCCAATCTCTCTCGCTCTCTCTGCCTCTCTTTCACTCTCTCTGCCTCTCTTTCCCTCTCTCTGCCTCTCTCTCGCTCTCTCTGCCTCTCTCGCTATCTCTGCGTCTCTCTCTCGTTCTCTCTGCGTCTCTCTCTCGTTCTCTCTCTCTCTGCCTCTCTCGTTCTCTCTCTCTCTGCCTCTCTCTCGTTCTCTCTCTCTCTGCCTCTCTCGTTCTCTCTCTCTCTGCCTCTCTCGCTCTCTCTGCCTCTCTCTCTCGTTCTCTCTCTCTCTCTGCCTCTCTCGTTCTCTCTCTCTGCCTCTCTCTCGTTCTCTCTCTCTCTGCCTCTCTCTCGTTCTCTCTCTCTGCCTCTCTCTCGCTCTCTCTGCCTCTCTCTCTCGTTCTCTCTCTCTCTCTGCCTCTCTCGTTCTCTCTCTCTCTGCCTCTCTCTCGTTCTCTCTCTCTCTGCCTCTCTCTCGTTCTCTATCTCTCTGCCTCTCTCTTTCTCCCTCCATCTCTATGTTGCGTGAGACACCCACAGAGGCCGTATCTGGGCCAGCTACCTGAGTCCGTCTAAACTTGGAACAGGATCACAGACCTAAACTCAGAGGAACATGTTTCAAACAACCTTTTTTTTAGGCAAGAAGCCCCACCTGAGAAGGGAAATGATGGTCGTCTGCCAACTCGTCTAGCTCTTCATATCACCCGTATCGCTCGGTATCTGTAGAGCACTTTGTGACAACTTCTGATGTGAAATACATTCGATTGACTTTAGCTGGCATGAGAAGCTTCAGACATGACTGGTGTTGTTATCTTGTTCCAAGCCAGACTGTCTGTTATCAGGACTGTTCTTTAACTGTAGATACTAGTGGTTCAGACATTACACTGTGTTTGTCTGTGTGTGTGTGTGTGTTTCCAGGTGGTCTGTGTTGGGTCCGTGGCTGAGCTGGAGGAGATGACGGAAGTGAGAGTGACTGATCTGCATCGTGAGGGGTGAGTCATGGATAGTCTGCAGTGATTACACACCACACATAACTGTCTCTGTCCCTCTCAATGGAGTGTCAGTTGCGATGAGCGTGGGAGGATTGTTCCTTCGAGGACATCGAGTGCCTATCAGTCGATACTTACCGTTTGCCTTTTATCAAAGTGTTTGATAAAAGTAGCCTTTTACGCCACTTTTGCCAATGGGGCTGCCGTTTGCTAACGCAGCTACTCATTGCATGGCCAATTTTTTAAAACGTTTGGCTGTGGATGCATGGACCACTATTTTTATAAAAAAACTATGGATTCCAAATCCAAGTGATCCAGGACAGGTACCCAGTAGTCTATATACAATCAGGACAGGTACCCAGTAGTCTATATACAATCAGGACAGGTACCCAGTAGTCTATATACAATCAGGACAGGTACCCAGTAGTCTATATACAACCAGGACAGGTACCCAGTAGTCTATATACAATCAGGACAGGTGCCCAGTAGTCTATATACAATCAGGACAGGTACCTAGTAGTCTATATACAATCAGGACAGGTACCCAGTAGTCTATATACAATCAGGACAGGTACCCAGTAGTCTATATACAATCAGGACAGGTACCCAGTAGTCTATATACAATCAGGACAGGTACCCAGTAGTCTATATACAATCAGGACAGGTAACCCAGTAGTCTATCTACAATCAGGACAGGTACCTAGTAGTCTATATACAATCAGGACAGGTACCCAGTAGTCTATATACAATCAGGACAATCACAGGTTCACAGTAGCCTATAACAATCAGAACAGGTATTATGTAGTCTATAACAAACAGGATAGGAACACAGTAGTCTATAGAAATCAGGACAGGTACACATTAGTCTATATACAATCAGGACAGGTACCCAGTAGTCTACATACAATCAGGACAGGTAATATGTAGTCTATAACAATCAGGACAGGTACACAGTAGTCTATATACAATCAGGACAGGTACCCAGTAGTCTATATACAATCAGGACAGGTACACAGTAGTCTATATACAATCAGGACAGGTACCCAGTAGTCTATATACAATCAGGACAGGTACCCAGTAGTCTATATACAATCAGGACAGGTACCCAGTAGTCTATATACAATCAGGACAGGTACCCAGTAGTCTATATACAATCAGGACAGGTACCCAGTAGTCTATATACAATCAGGACAGGTACCCAGTAGTCTATATACAATCAGGACAATCACAGGTTCACAGTAGCCTATAACAATCAGGACAGGAACGCAGTAGTCTATAGAAATCAGGACAGGTACCCAGTAGTCTACATACAATCAGGACAGGTAATATGTAGTCTATAACAATCAGGACAGGTACACAGTAGTCTATAGAAATCAGGACAGGTACACAGTAGTCTATATACAATCATGACAGGTACCCAGTAGTCTACATACAATCAGGACAGGTAATATGTAGTCTAAAACAATCAGGACAGGTACACAGTAGTCTATAGAAATCAGGACAGGTACACAGTAGTCTATATACAATCAGGACAGGTACCCAGTAGTCTACATACAATCAGGACAGGTAATATGTAGTCTATAACAATCAGGACAGGTACACAGTAGTCTATAGAAATCAGGACAGGTACACAGTAGTCTATATACAATCAGGACAGGTACCCAGTAGTCTACATACAATCAGGACAGGTAATATGTAGTCTATATACAATCAGGACAGGTACCTAGTAGTCTATAACAATCAGGACAGGTACACAGTAGTCTATAACAATCAGGACGGGTACCCAGTAGTCTATATACAATCAGGACAGGTACCCAGTAGTCTATATACAATCAGGACAGGTACCCAGTAGTCTATATACAATCAGGACAGGAACCCAGTAGTCTATATACAATCAGGACAGGTCCCCAGTAGTCTATATACAATCAGGACAGGTCCCCAGTAGTCTATATACAATCAGGACAGGTCCCCAGTAGTCTATAACAATCAGGACAGGTACACAGTAGTCTATATACAATCAGGACAGGTACCCAGTAGTCTATATACAATCAGGACAGGAACCCAGTAGTCTATATACAATCAGGACAGGTCCCCAGTAGTCTATATACAATCAGGACAGGTCCCCAGTAGTCTATATACAACCAGGACAGGTACCCAGTAGTCTATATACAATCAGGACAGGTACCCAGTAGTCTATATACAATCAGGACAGGTACCCAGTAGTCTATATACAATCAGGACAGGTACCCAGTAGTCTATAACAATCAGGACAGGTCCCCAGTAGTCTATAACAATCAGGACAGGTACCCAGTAGTCTATATACAATCAGGACAGGTACCCAGTAGTCTATATACAATCAGGACAGGTCCCCAGTAGTCTATATACAATCAGGACAGGTACACAGTAGTCTATATACAATCAGGACAGGTACCCAGTAGTCTATAACAATCAGGACAGGTCCCCAGTAGTCTATAACAATCAGGACAGGTACCTAGTAGTCTATAACAATCAGGACAGGTCCCCAGTAGTCTATAACAATCAGGACAGGTACACAGTAGTCTATATACAATCAGGACAGGTCCCAGTAGTCTATATACAATCAGGACAGGTCCCCAGTAGTCTAAGTGTTACATAAAGTATATTTATAAAAGTATTGACTGTATGCTTGATGTTGTAACTTTCTACTCAATTGGAAAACAATTGATTACAGAGTGTCGTTTAACGGATGTGACATCATTTAACATAAATAACAGATTTCAGCAGAGAAAGGGAAGCAATCATACAGGACAAACATCCCAAAATATTTGGACAGTGACACATTTGTTGTTGTTTTGTCTCTGTACTTTGGTATTTTAATCCATAATCAGGTGAACCGTTTAGAAACTTTTTGTACATAGTCCCTGCCTTTTTTGGGAAAAGTATTTGGACAAATTAAATTATATGTTTTGTTTTATAATGTTGTAAAAATTGTATTTGGTCCCATATTCACTATCACGCACGTGACTGACTAAGTTAAGCCTGTGACTGACTAAGTTAAGCTTGTGACTGACTACGTTAAGCTTGTGACTGACTAAGTTAAGCCTGTGACTGACTAAGTTAAGCTTGTGACTGACTACGTTAACCTTGTGACTGACTACGTTAAGCTTGTGACTGACTAAGTTAACCTTGTGACTGACTACGTTAACCTTGTGACTGACTACATTAAGCTTGTGACTGACTACGTTAACCTTGTGACTGACTACGTTAAGCTTGTGACTGACTACGTTAAGCTTGTGACTGACTAAGTTAACCTTGTGACTGACTACGTTAACCTTGTGACAGACTACGTTAAGCTTGTGACTGACTAAGTTAACCTTGTGACTGACTACGTTAACCTTGTGACTGACTACATTAACCTTGTGACTGACTACATTAAGCTTGTGACTGACTACGTTAACCTTGTGACTGACTATGTTAACCTTGTGACTGACTACGTTAACCTTGTGACTGACTACATTAAGCTTGTGACTGACTACGTTAACCTTGTGACTGACTACGTTAAGCTTGTGACTGACTACGTTAAGCTTGTGACTGACTAAGTTAACCTTGTGACTGACTACGTTAACCTTGTGACAGACTACGTTAAGCTCGTGACTGACTAAGTTAACCTTGTGACTGACTACGTTAAGCTTGTGACTGACTACATTAAGCTTGTGACTGACTACGTTAACCTTGTGACTGACTACGTTAAGCTTGTGACTGACTAAGTTAACCTTGTGACTGACTACGTTAACCTTGTGACAGACTACGTTAAGCTCGTGACTGACTAAGTTAACCTTGTGACTGACTACGTTAAGCTTGTGACTGACTACGTTAAGCTTGTGACTGACTAAGTTAACCTTGTGACTGACTACGTTAACCTTGTGACTGACTAAGTTAACCTTGTGACTGACTAAGTTAACCTTGTGACTGACTACGTTAACCTTGTGACAGACTACGTTAAGCTCGTGACTGACTAAGTTAACCTTGTGACTGACTACGTTAAGCTTGTGACTGACTACGTTAAGCTTGTGACTGACTAAGTTAACCTTGTGACTGACTACGTTAAGCTTGTGACTGACTACGTTAAGCTTGTGACTGACTAAGTTAACCTTGTGACTGACTACGTTAACCTTGTGACTGACTAAGTTAACCTTGTGACTGACTACGTTAACCTTGTGACTGACTACGTTAAGCTTGTGACTGACTAAGTTAAGCTTGTGACTGACTACGTTAAGCTTGTGACTGACTACGTTAACCTTGTGACTGACTAAGTTAACCTTGTGACTGACTACGTTAACCTTGTGACTGACTACGTTAAGCTTGTGACTGACTAAGTTAAGCTTGTGACTGACTACGTTAAGCTTGTGACTGACTACGTTAAGCTTGTGACTGACTACGTTAAGCTTGTGACTGACTAAGTTAAGCTTGTGACTGACTACGTTAAGCTTGTGACTGACTAAGTTAACCTTGTGACTGACTAAGTTAAGCTTGTGACTGACTACGTTAAGCTTGTGACTGACTACGTTAAGCTTGTGACTGACTAAGTTAAGCTTGTGACTGTTTCTATAAGCTTGGCACATCTAGCCACTGGGATTTTTGCCCATCCTTCAAGGCAAAACTGTTCCAGCTCCTTCAAGTCGGATGGGTTCCGCTGGTGTACAGCAATATTTAAGTCATACCACAGATTCTCAATTGGATTGAGGTCTGGGCTTTGACTAGGCCATTCCAAGACATTTAAATGTTTCCCCAGAAACCACTCGAGTGTTGCTTTAGCAGTATGCTTAGGGTCATTGTCCTGCTGGAAGGTGAACCTCTGTCCCAGTCTCAAATCTCTGGAAGACTGAAACAGGTTTCCCTCATGAATTTCCCTGTATGTGGCGCCATCCATCATTCCTTCAATTCTGACCAGTTTCCCAGTACCTGCCAATGAAAAACATCCCCACAGCATGATGCTGCCAACACCATGCTTCACTGTGGGGATGGTGTTCTCGGAGTGATGGAAGAGGTGTTGGGTTTGCGCCAGACATAACATTTTTCTTGATGGCCAAAAAGCTCATTTTAGTCTCATCTGACCAGAGTTCCTTCTTCCATTTGTTTGGGGAGTCTCCCACATGCCTTTCGGTGAACACCAAATGTGTTTGCTTGTTTTTTTCTTTTAGCAATGTCTTTTTTCTGGCCACTCTTCCATAAAGCCCAGCTCTGTGGCGTGTTCAGCTTAAAATGGTCCTATGGACAGATACTCCAATCCCCGCTGTGGAGCTTTACATCTCCTTCGGGGTTATCTTTGTCCTCTTTGTTGCCTCTCTGATTAATGCCTTCCTTGCCTGGTCCGTGAGTTTTGGTGGGCGGCCCTCTCTTGGCAGGTTTGTTGTGGTGCCATATTCTTTCCATTTTTTTATAACGGATTTGATGGAGCTCTGTGGGATGTTCAGATTTTTCTTAAATAACTCAACCCTGATCTGTACTTCTCCACAACTTTGTCCCTGACCTGTTTGGAGAGCTCCTTGGTCTTCATGGTGCCACTTGCTTGGTGGTGTTGCAGACTCTGGGGCCTTTCAGAACAGGTGTATATATATATATATACTGAGATCATGTGACAGATCATGTGACACTTAGATTGCACACAGGTGGACTTAATTTAACTAAATATGTGACTTCTGCGGGTAATTGGTTGCACCAGATCTTATTTAGGGGCTTGATAGCAAAGGGGGTGAATACATTTTTTAAATAAGTTATTTTTTTCATTTCACTTCACCAATTTGGACAATTTTATGTATGTATTGCATGAAATCCAAATATTTATCCATTTAAATTGCAACAAAATGCAACAAAATAGGAGAAATGCCATGGGCTCATTGCACTAGACTACTTTTGCAAGGCACTGTACTACACTTTGTACTACATTAATACAGTAAATTTGTCACCATACTTTTCGTCCCAAAGAATGGGGGGTCCGCTCTAGGCCCTCTTTGGGATGCTGGGCTTCTAGGCAGAGTTGCAAGAAAGAAAAAAAGAAAAGCCGTATCTCAGACTGGCCAATAAAAAGAAAACATTAAGGTGGGCAAAACAACACAGACACTGGACAGAGGAACTCTGCCTAGACGGCCAGCATCCTGGAGTCTTCTCTTCACTGTTGACGTTGAGACTGGACAGAGGAACTATGCCTAGAAGGCCAGCATCCCGGAGTCTTCTCTTCACTGTTGACGATGAGACTGGACAGAGGAACTCTGCCTAGAAGGCCAGCATCCTGGAGTCGCCTCTTAACTGTTGACATTGAGACTGGACAGAGGAACTCTGCCTAGAAGGCCAGCATCCCGGAGTCGCCTCTTCACTGTTGACATTGAGACTGGTGTTTTGCGGGTACTATTTAATGAAGCTGCCAGTTGAGGATTTATGAGGCGTCTGTTTCTCAAACTAGACACTCAAATGTACATGTCCCCTTGCTCAGTTGTGCACTGGGGCCTCCCACTCCTCTTTCTATTCTGGTTAGAGCCAGTTTGTGCTGTTCTGTGAAGGAGTAGTACACAGCGTAGTACTCATCGTTTATGAGATCTTCAGTTTCTTGGCAATTTCTCGCATTCAACAGCCTTCATTTCTCAGAACAAGAATAGACTGACGAGTTACAGAAGGAAGTTCTTTGTTTCTAGCCATTTAAGCCTGTAATCGAACCCTCAAATGCTGATGCTCCAGATATTCAACTAGTCTAAAGAAGGCCAGTTGTATTGCTTCTTTAATCAGAACAACAGTTTTCAGATGTGCTAACATAATTACAAAAGGGTTTTCTAAGGATCAATTAGCCTTTTAAAATGATAAACTTGGATTAGCTAACACACCGTGCCATTGGAACACAGGACTGATGGATGCTGATAATGGGCCTCTGTACGCCTATGTAGATATTCCATTAAATATTTGCCGTTTCCAGCTACAATATTAATTTACAACATTAACAATGTCTACACTGTATTTCTAATCAATTTGATGTTATTTTAATGGACAGAAAATGTGCTTTTCTTTCATAAACAAGGACATTTCTAAGTGACCCCAAACTTTGTTTGTGTACATGGATTTTATAATGTTGTATGTTTTTCCCCGAACACCGCTTTCCATCAATTTGTATAGCAGACCCTCAAGCTGATTAGAGGCAAAAGCTTTTTTGAAGTCAACAAAGCATGAGGAGACTTTGATTTGTTTGTTTTTCAATATGGGTCTCTCTCTCTTTCTGTCTCTCTCTCTCTCTCTCTCTCTCTCTCTCTCTGTCTTTCTCTCTGTCTCTCTCTGTCTCTGTGTCTGTCTCTCTCTGTCTCTCTCTGTCTCTCTCTCTGTCTCTATCGCTATCGCTATCTATCTCTCTCTCTCTCTCTCTCTCTCTCTGTCTCTCTCTCGCTGTGTCTCTGTCTCTGTCTCTGTGTCTGTCTCTCTCTGTCTCTCTCTCTCGCTGTGTCTGTCTCTCTCTGTCTCTGTGTCTGTCTCTCTCTGTCTCTCTCTCTGTCTCTGTGTCTGTCTCTCTCTCTGTCTCTGTGTCTGTCTCTCTCTCTGTCTCTGTGTCTGTCTCTCTCTCTGTCTCTGTGTCTGTCTCTCTCTGTCTCTCTCTCTCGCTGTGTCTCTGTCTCTGTCTCTCTCTCAGCGATGGACAGAAGATGAGTAAACGTAAGAAGAACTACCCAGATCCTGGTCTGGTAGTGAACATCTATGGAGCCGAGGCCCTGAGAAATGCTCGGTGTTGACATACACTCTCTCTCCACACTGTAAATACAATTTGGCGTTTGTTGAATAAGGCAGGGTGTAATCCAACCATTTGGTTAATTATTGAGGAAGGGTGAATGCAACCACATGGTTAATGAATACAGCAGGGTGTAATCCAACCACATGGTTAATTATTGAGGAAGGGTGAATGCAACCACATGGTTAATAAATACAGCAGGGTGTAATCCAACCATGTTGTTAATGAATACAGAAGGGTGTAATCCAACCATGTTGTTAATGAATACAGAAGGGTGTAATCCAACCATGTTGTTAATGAATACAGAAGGGTGTAATCCAACCATGTTGTTAATGAATACAGAAGGGTGTAATCCAACCATGTTGTTAATGAATACAGAAGGGTGTAATCCAACCATGTTGTTAATGAATACAGAAGGGTGTAATCCAACCATGTTGTTAATGAATACAGAAGGGTGTAATCCAACCATGTTGTTAATGAATACAGAAGGGTGTAATCCAACCATGTTGTTAATGAATACAGAAGGGTGTAATCCAACCATGTTGTTAATGAATACAGAAGGGTGTAATCAAAACCATGTTGTTAATGAATACAGCAGGGTGTAATCCAACCATGTTGTTAATGAATACAGAAGGGTGTAATCCAACCATGTTGTTAATGAATACAGCAGGGTGTAATCCAACCATGTGGTTAATGAATACAGAAGGGTGTAATCCAACCATGTTGTTAATGAATACAGAAGGGTGTAATCCAACCATGTTGTTAATGAATACAGAAGGGTGTAATCCAACCATGTTGTTAATGAATACAGAAGGGTGTAATCCAACCATGGTGTTAATGAATACAGAAGGGTGTAATCCAACCAAGTTGTTAATGAATATAGCAGTGTTTAATCCAACCATATGGTTAATGAATAAACCACTGTGTAATCCAACCATGTTGTTAATGAATACAACAGGGTGTAATCCAACCATTTGGTTAATTAATGAGGCAGGGTTAAATCCAACCACATGGTTAATTAATGAGTCAGGGTGTAACATGGTTAATTAATGAGTCAGGGTGTAATCCAACCACATGGTTAATTAATGAGTCAGGGTGTAATCCAACTACATGGTTAATTAATGAGTCAGGGTGTAATCCAACCACATGGTTAATTAATGAGTCAGGGTGTAATCCAACCACATGGTTGGTTAATGAGTCAGGGTGTAATCCAACCACATGGTTAGATAATGAGTCAGGGTGTAATCCAACCACATGGTTAATTAATGAGTCAGGGTGTAATCTGACCACATGGTTAATTCATGAGGCAGGGTGTAATCTGACCACATGGTCAATTCATGAGGCAGGGTGTAATCTGACCACATGGTTAGTTAATGAGTCAGGGTGTAATCCAACCACATGGTTAGTTAATGATTCATGTTGTAATCCAACCACATGGTTAATTAATGAGTCAGGTTGTAATCCAACCACATGGTTAGTTAATGAGTCAGGGTGTAATCCAACCACATGGTTAGTTAATGAGTCAGGGTGTAATCCAACCACATGGTTAGTTAATGAATCAGGGTGTAATCCAACCACATGGTTAATTAATGAGTCATGTTGTAATCCAACCACATGGTTAATTAATGAGTCAGGGTGTAATCCAACCACATGGTTAGTTAATGAGTCAGGGTGTAATCCAACCACATGGTTAGTTAATGAGTCAGGGTGTAATCCAACCACATGGTTAGTTAATGAGTCAGGGTTTAATCCAACCACATGGTTAATTAATGAGTCAGGGTGTAATCCAACCACATGGTTAGTTAATGAGTCAGGGTGTAATCCAACCACATGGTTAGTTAATGATTCAGGGTGTAATCCAACCACATGGTTAGTTAATGAGTCAGGGTGTAATCCAACCACATGGTTTATTCATGAGGCAGGGTGTAATCTGACCACATGGTTAATTAATGAGTCAGGGTGTAATCGGGGTGTAATCTGACCACATGGTTAATCAATGAGTCAGGGTGTAATCCAACCACATGGTTAATTCATGAGGCAGGGTGTAATCTGACCACATGGTTAATTAATGATTCAGGGTGTAATCTGACAACATGGTTAATTCATGAGGCAGGGTGTAATCTGACCACATGGTTAATTCATGAGGCAGGGTGTAATCTGACCACATGGTTAATTCATGAGGCAGGGTGTAATCTGACCACATGGTTAATTCATGAGGCAGGGTGTAATCTGACCACATGGTTAATTAATGAGTCAGGGTGTAATCTGACCACATGGTTAATTCATGAGGCAGGGTGTAATCTGACCACATGGTTAATTCATGAGGCAGGGTGTAATCTGACCACATGGTTAATTCATGAGTCAGGGTGTAATCTGACCACATGGTTAATTCATGAGGCAGGGTGTAATCTGACCACATGGTTAATTCATGGGTCAGGGTGTAATCAAGGTGTGATCTGACCACATGTTTAATCAATGAGGCAGGGTGTAATCTGACCACATGGTTAATTCAAGAGGCAGGTTGTAATCTGACCACATGGTTAATTCATGAGGCAGGGTGTAATCTGACCACATGGTTAATTAATGAGTCAGGGTGTAATCTGACCACATGGTTAATTCATGAGGCAGGGTGTAATCTGACCACATGGTTAATTAATGAGTCAGGGTGTAATCTGACCACATGGTTAATTCATGAGGCAGGGTGTAATCTGACCACATGGTTAATTCATGAGGTATGGTGTAATCTGACCACATGGTTAATTCATGAGGCAGGGTGTAATCTGACCACATGGTTAATTCATGAGTCAGGGTGTAATCAGGGTGTAATCTGACCACATGGTTAATCAATGAGGCAGGGTGTAATCTGACCACATGGTTAATTAATGAGTCAGGGTGTAATCAGGGTGTAATCTGACCACATGGTTAATCAATGAGGCAGGGTGTAATCTGACCACATGGTTAATTAATGAGGCAGGGTGTAATCTGACCACATGGTTAATTAATGAGTCAGGGTGTAATCAGGGTGTAATCCGACCACATGGTTAATCAATGAGTCAGGGTGTAATCCAACCACATGGTTAATTAATGAGTCAGGGTGTAATCAGGGTGTAATCTGACCACATGGTTAATTAATGAGTCAGGGTGTAATCAGGGTGTAATCTGACCACATGGTTAATCAATGAGTCAGGGTGTAATCTGACCACATGGTTCATTAATGAGTCAGGGTGTAATCCAACCACATGGTTAATGAATGAGTCAGGGTGTAATCTAATCATATGGTTAGTTATTGAGTCAGGATGTAATCCAACCACATGGTTAATTAATGAGTCAGGGTGTAATCCAACTACATGGTTAATTAATGAGTCAGGGTGTAATCCAACCACATGGTTAATTAATGAGTCAGGGTGTAATCTGACCACATAGTTAATTAATGAGTCAGGGTGTAATCTAATCATATGGTTAGTTATTGAGTCAGGGTGTAATCCAACCACATGGTTTATTCATGAGGCAGGGTGTAATCTGACCACATGGTCAATTAATGAGTCAGGATGTAATCTAATCATATGGTTAGTTATTGAGTCAGGGTGTAATCTGACCACATGGTTAATGAATGAGTCAGGGTGTAATCTAATCATATGGTTAGTTATTGAGTCAGGATGTAATCCAACCACATGGTTAATTAATGAGTCAGGGTGTAATCCAACTACATGGTTAATTAATGAGTCAGGGTGTAATCCAACCACATGGTTAATTAATGAGTCAGGGTGTAATCCAACCACATGTTTGGTTAATGAGTCAGGGTGTAATCTGACCACATGGTTAATTCATGAGGCAGGGTGTAATCTGACCACATGGTCAATTCATGAGGCAGGGTGTAATCTGACCACATGGTTAGTTAATGAGTCAGGGTGTAATCCAACCACATGGTTAATTAATGAGTCATGTTGTAATCCAACCACATGGTTACTTAATGAGTCAGGGTGTAATCCAACCACATGGTTAGTTAATGAGTCAGGGTGTAATCCAACCACATGGTTAGTTAATGAGTCAGGGTGTAATCCAACCACATGGTTAGTTAATGAGTCAGGGTGTAATCCAACCACATGGTTAATTAATGAGTCAGGGTGTAATCCAACCACATGGTTAGTTAATGATTCAGGGTGTAATCCAACCACATGGTTAGTTAATAATGAGTCAGGGTGTAATCCAACCACATGGTTTATTCATGAGGCAGGGTGTAATCTGACCACATGGTTAATTCATGAGGCAGGGTGTAATCTGACCACATGGTTAATTAATGAGTCAGGGTGTAATCTGACCACATGGTTAATTCATGAGGCAGGGTGTAATCTGACCACATGGTTAATTCATGAGGTATGGTGTAATCTGACCACATGGTTAATTCATGAGGCAGGGTGTAATCTGACCACATGGTTAATTCATGAGTCAAGGTGTAATCAGGGTGTAATCTGACCACATGGTTAATCAATGAGGCAGGGTGTAATCTGACCACATGGTTAATTAATGAGTCAGGGTGTAATCAGGGTGTAATCTGACCACATGGTTAATCAATGAGGCAGGGTGTAATCTGACCACATGGTTAATTAATGAGTCAGGGTGTAATCTGACCACATGGTTAATCAATGAGGCAGGGTGTAATCTGACCACATGGTTAATTAATGAGGCAGGGTGTAATCTGACCACATGGTTAATTAATGAGTCAGGGTGTAATCAGGGTGTAATCCGACCACATGGTTAATCAATGAGTCAGGGTGTAATCCAACCACATGGTTAATTAATGAGTCAGGGTGTAATCAGGGTGTAATCTGACCACATGGTTAATTAATGAGTCAGGGTGTAATCAGGGTGTAATCTGACCACATGGTTAATCAATGAGTCAGGGTGTAATCTGACCACATGGTTCATTAATGAGTCAGGGTGTAATCCAACCACATGGTTAATGAATGAGTCAGGGTGTAATCTAATCATATGGTTAGTTATTGAGTCAGGATGTAATCCAACCACATGGTTAATTAATGAGTCAGGGTGTAATCCAACTACATGGTTAATTAATGAGTCAGGGTGTAATCCAACCACATGGTTAATTAATGAGTCAGGGTGTAATCTGACCACATAGTTAATTAATGAGTCAGGGTGTAATCTAATCATATGGTTAGTTATTGAGTCAGGGTGTAATCCAACCACATGGTTTATTCATGAGGCAGGGTGTAATCTGACCACATGGTCAATTAATGAGTCAGGATGTAATCTAATCATATGGTTAGTTATTGAGTCAGGGTGTAATCTGACCACATGGTTCATTAATGAGTCAGGGTGTAATCTAATCATATGGTTAGTTATTGAGTCAGGATGTAATCCAACCACATGGTTAATTAATGAGTCAGGGTGTAATCCAACTACATGGTTAATTAATGAGTCAGGGTGTAATCCAACCACATGGTTAATTAATGAGTCAGGGTGTAATCTGACCACATAGTTAATTAATGAGTCAGGGTCTAATCCAACCACATGGTTAATTAATGAGTCAGGGTGTAATCTGACCACATGGTTAATGAATGAGTCAGGGTGTAATCTAATCATATGGTTAGTTATTGAGTCAGGATGTAATCCAACCACATGGTTAATTCATGAGTCAGGGTGTAATCCAACTACATGGTTAATTAATGAGTCAGGGTGTAATCCAACCACATGGTTAATTAATGAGTCAGGGTCTAATCCAACCACATGGTTAATTAATGAGTCAGGGTGTAATCTGACCACATGGTTAATGAATGAGTCAGGGTGTAATCTAATCATATGGTTAGTTATTGAGTCAGGATGTAATCCAACCACATGGTTAATTAATGAGTCAGGGTGTAATCCAACTACATGGTTAATTAATGAGTCAGGGTGTAATCCAACCACATGGTTAATTAATGAGTCAGGGTGTAATCCAACCACATGTTTGGTTAATGAGTCAGGGTGTAATCTGACCACATGGTTAATTCATGAGGCAGGGTGTAATCTGACCACATGGTCAATTCATGAGGCAGGGTGTAATCTGACCACATGGTTAGTTAAT
Organism: Oncorhynchus nerka; assembly: GCF_034236695.1. Lineage (NCBI taxonomy): Eukaryota > Metazoa > Chordata > Actinopteri > Salmoniformes > Salmonidae > Oncorhynchus > Oncorhynchus nerka. The sequence continues at coordinate 102,793,057 of NC_088410.1, read as the reverse complement.
GAGTCAGGGTGTAATCCAACCACATGGTTAATTAATGAGTCATGTTGTAATCCAACCACATGGTTACTTAATGAGTCAGGGTGTAATCCAACCACATGGTTAGTTAATGAGTCAGGGTGTAATCCAACCACATGGTTAGTTAATGAGTCAGGGTGTAATCCAACCACATGGTTAGTTAATGAGTCAGGGTGTAATCCAACCACATGGTTAATTAATGAGTCAGGGTGTAATCCAACCACATGGTTAGTTAATGATTCAGGGTGTAATCCAACCACATGGTTAGTTAATAATGAGTCAGGGTGTAATCCAACCACATGGTTTATTCATGAGGCAGGGTGTAATCTGACCACATGGTTAATTAATGAGTCAGGGTGTAATCGGGGTGTAATCTGACCACATGGTTAATCAATGAGTCAGGGTGTAATCCAACCACATGGTTAATTCATGAGGCAGGGTGTAATCTGACCACATGGTTAATTAATGAGTCAGGGTGTAATCTGACAACATGGTTAATTCATGAGGCAGGGTGTAATCTGACCACATGATTAATTCATGAGGCAGGGTGTAATCTGACCACATGGTTAATTCATGGGGCAGGGTGTAATCTGACCACATGGTTAATTCATGAGGCAGGGTGTAATCTGACCACATGGTTAATTAATGAGTCAGGGTGTAATCTGACCACATGGTTCATTCATGAGGCAGGGTGTAATCTGACCACATGGTTAAATCATGAGGCAGGGTGTAATCTCACCACATGGTTAATTCATGAGTCAGGGTGTAATCCAACCACATGGTTAGTTAATAATGAGTCAGGGTGTAATCTGACCACATGGTTAATTCATGAGGCAGGGTGTAATCTGACCACATGGTTAATTCATGAGTCAGGGTGTAATCAGGGTGTAATCTGACCACATGTTTAATCAATGAGGCAGGGTGTAATCTGACCACATGGTTAATTGAAGAGGCAGGGTGTAATCTGACCACATGGTTAATTCATGAGTCAGGGTATAATCCAACCACATGGTTAATTAATGAGTCATGTTGTAATCCAACCACATGGTTACTTAATGAGTCAGGGTGTAATCCAACCACATGGTTAGTTAATGAGTCAGGGTGTAATCCAACCACATGGTTAGTTAATGAGTCAGGGTGTAATCCAACCACATGGTTAGTTAATGAGTCAGGGTGTAATCCAAGCACATGGTTAATTAATGAGTCAGGGTGTAATCCAACCACATGGTTAGTTAATGATTCAGGGTGTAATCCAACCACATGGTTAGTTAATAATGAGTCAGGGTGTAATCCAACCACATGGTTTATTCATGAGGCAGGGTGTAATCTGACCACATGGTTAATTCATGAGTCAGGGTGTAATCAGGGTGTAATCTGACCACATGTTTAATCAATGAGGCAGGGTGTAATCTGACCACATGGTTAATTCAAGAGGCAGGGTGTAATCTGACCACATGGTTAATTTATGAGGCATGGGGTAATCTGACCACATGGTTAATTAATGAGTCAGGGTGTAATCTGACCACATGGTTAATTCATGAGGCATGGTGTAATCTGACCACATGGTTAATTCATGAGGCAGGGTGTAATCTGACCACATGGTTAATTCATGAGTCAGGGTGTAATCAGGGTGTAATCTGACCACATGGTTAATCAATGAGGCAGGGTGTAATCTGACCACATGGTTAATTAATGAGTCAGGGTGTAATCTGACCACATGGTTAATCAATGAGGCAGGGTGTAATCCAACCACATGGTTAATTAATGAGTCAGGGTGTAATCCAACCACATGGTTAGTTAATGATTCAGGGTGTAATCCAACCACATGGTTAGTTAATAATGAGTCAGGGTGTAATCCAACCACATGGTTTATTCATGAGGCAGGGTGTAATCTGACCACATGGTTAATTAATGAGTCAGGGTGTAATCGGGGTGTAATCTGACCACATGGTTAATCAATGAGTCAGGGTGTAATCCAACCACATGGTTAATTCATGAGGCAGGGTGTAATCTGACCACATGGTTAATTAATGAGTCAGGGTGTAATCGGGGTGTAATCTGACCACATGGTTAATCAATGAGTCAGGGTGTAATCCAACCACATGGTTAATTCATGAGGCAGGGTGTAATCTGACCACATGATTAATTCATGAGGCAGGGTGTAATCTGACCACATGGTTAATTCATGAGGCAGGGTGTAATCTGACCACATGGTTAATTCATGGGGCAGGGTGTAATCTGACCACATGGTTAATTCATGAGGCAGGGTGTAATCTGACCACATGGTTAATTAATGAGTCAGGGTGTAATCTGACCACATGGTTAATTTATGAGGCAGGGTGTAATCTGACCACATGGTTAATTCATGAGGCAGGGTGTAATCTGACCACATGGTTAATTCATGAGTCAGGGTGTAATCAGGGTGTAATCTGACCACATGGTTAATTCATGAGTCAGGGTGTAATCTGACCACATGGTTAATTCATGAGGCAGGGTGTAATCTGACCACATGGTTAATTCATGAGTCAGGGTGTAATCTGACCACATGGTTAATTCATGAGTCAGGGTGTAATCTGACCACATGGTTAATTCATGAGTCAGGGTGTAATCAGGGTGTAATCTGACCACATGTTTAATCAATGAGGCAGGGTGTAATCTGACCACATGGTTAATTCAAGAGGCAGGGTGTAATCTGACCACATGGTTAATTAATGAGTCAGGGTGTAATCGGGGTGTAATCTGACCACATGGTTAATCAATGAGTCAGGGTGTAATCCAACCACATGGTTAATTCATGAGGCAGGGTGTAATCTGACCACATGGTTAATTAATGAGTCAGGGTGTAATCGGGGTGTAATCTGACCACATGGTTAATCAATGAGTCAGGGTGTAATCCAACCACATGGTTAATTCATGAGGCAGGGTGTAATCTGACCACATGATTAATTCATGAGGCAGGGTGTAATCTGACCACATGGTTAATTCATGAGGCAGGGTGTAATCTGACCACATGGTTAATTCATGGGGCAGGGTGTAATCTGACCACATGGTTAATTCATGAGGCAGGGTGTAATCTGACCACATGGTTAATTAATGAGTCAGGGTGTAATCTGACCACATGGTTAATTCATGAGGCAGGGTGTAATCTGACCACATGGTTAATTCATGAGGCAGGGTGTAATCTGACCACATGGTTAATTCATGAGTCAGGGTGTAATCAGGGTGTAATCTGACCACATGGTTAATTCATGAGTCAGGGTGTAATCTGACCACATGGTTAATTCATGAGGCAGGGTGTAATCTGACCACATGGTTAATTCATGAGTCAGGGTGTAATCTGACCACATGGTTAATTAATGAGTCAGGGTGTAATCTGACCACATGGTTAATTCATGAGTCAGGGTGTAATCAGGGTGTAATCTGACCACATGTTTAATCAATGAGGCAGGGTGTAATCTGACCACATGGTTAATTCAAGAGGCAGGGTGTAATCTGACCACATGGTTAATTCATGAGTCAGGGTGTAATCCAACCACATGGTTAATTAATGAGTCATGTTGTAATCCAACCACATGGTTACTTAATGAGTCAGGGTGTAATCCAACCACATGGTTAGTTAATGAGTCAGGGTGTAATCCAACCACATGGTTAGTTAATGAGTCAGGGTGTAATCCAACCACATGGTTAGTTAATGAGTCAGGGTGTAATCCAACCACATGGTTAGTTAATAATGAGTCAGGGTGTAATCCAACCACATGGTTTATTCATGAGGCAGGGTGTAATCTGACCACATGGTTAATTAATGAGTCAGGGTGTAATCGGGGTGTAATCTGACCACATGGTTAATCAATGAGTCAGGGTGTAATCCAACCACATGGTTAATTCATGAGGCAGGGTGTAATCTGACCACATGGTTAATTAATGAGTCAGGGTGTAATCTGACAACATGGTTAATTCATGAGGCAGGGTGTAATCTGACCACATGATTAATTCATGAGGCAGGGTGTAATCTGACCACATGGTTAATTCATGGGGCAGGGTGTAATCTGACCACATGGTTAATTCATGAGGCAGGGTGTAATCTGACCACATGGTTAATTAATGAGTCAGGGTGTAATCTGACCACATGGTTAATTCATGAGGCAGGGTGTAATCTGACCACATGGTTAATTCATGAGGCAGGGTGTAATCTGACCACATGGTTTATTCATGAGGCAGGGTGTAATCAGGGTGTAATCTGACCACATGGTTAATTCATGAGTCAGGGTGTAATCTGACCACATGGTTAATTCATGAGGCAGGGTGTAATCTGACCACATGGTTAATTCATGAGGCATGGTGTAATCTGACCACATGGTTAATTCATGAGGCAGGGTGTAATCTGACCACATGGTTAATTCATGAGTCAGGGTGTAATCAGGGTGTAATCTGACCACATGGTTAATCAATGAGGCAGGGTGTAATCTGACCACATGGTTAATTAATGAGTCAGGGTGTAATCTGACCACATGGTTAATCAATGAGGCAGGGTGTAATCTGACCACATGGTTAATTAATGAGGCAGGGTGTTTCTGACCACATGGTTAATTAATGAGTCAGGGTGTAATCAGGGTTTAATCTGACCACATTTTTAATCAATGAGTCAGGCTGTAATCTGACAACATGGTTAATTAATGAGTCAGGGTGTAATCCAACCACATGGTTAATTAATGAGTCAGGGTGTAATCAGGGTGTAATCTGACCACATGGTTAATTAATGAGTAAGGGTATAATCAGGGTGTAATCTGACCACATGGTTAATTAATGAGTCAGGGTGTAATCAGGGTGTAATCTGACCACATGGTTAATCAATGAGTCAGGGTGTAATCTGACCATATGGTTCATTAATGAGTCAGGGTGTAATCCAACCACATGGTTAATGAATGAGTCACGGTGTAATCTAATCATATGGTTAGTTATTGAGTCAGGGTGTAATCCAACCACATGGTTCATTAATGAGTCAGGGTGTAATCCAACCACATGGTTAATTAATGAGTCAGGGTGTAATCTAATCATATGGTTAGTTATTGAGTCAGGGTGTAATCCAACCACATGGTTAATTAATGAGTCATGTTGTAATCCAACCGCATGGTTAGTTAATGAGTCATGTTGTAATCCAACCACATGGTTAATTAATGAGTCAGGGTGTAATCCAACCACATGGTTAGTTAATGAGTCAGGGTGTAATCCAACCACATGGTTAGTTAATGAGTCAGGGTGTAATCCAACCATATGGTTAATTAATGAGTCAGGGTGTAATCTAATCATATGGTTAGTTTTTGAGTCAGGATGTAATCCAACCACATGGTTAATTAATGAGTCAGGGTGTAATCCAACTACATGGTTAATTAATGAGTCAGGGTGTAATCCAACCACATGGTTAATTAATGAGTCAGGGTGTAATCTGACCACATAGTTAATTAATGAGTCAGGGTCTAATCCAACCACATGGTTAATTAATGAGTCAGGGTGTAATCTGACCACATGGTTAATGAATGAGTCAGGGTGTAATCTAATCATATGGTTAGTTATTGAGTCAGGATGTAATCCAACCACATGGTTAATTAATGAGTCAGGGTGTAATCCAACTACATGGTTAATTAATGAGTCAGGGTGTAATCCAACCACATGGTTAATTAATGAGTCAGGGTGTAATCCAACCACATGGTTGGTTAATGAGTCAGGGTGTAATCCAACCACATGGTTAGTTAATGAGTCAGGGTGTAATCCAACCACATGGTTAATTAATGAGTCAGGGTGTAATCTGACCACATGGTTAATTCATGAGGCAGGGTGTAATCTGACCACATGGTCAATTCATGAGGCAGGGTGTAATCTGACCACATGGTTAGTTAATGAGTCAGGGTGTAATCCAACCACATGGTTAGTTAATGAGTCATGTTGTAATCCAACCACATGGTTAATTAATGAGTCAGGTTGTAATCCAACCGCATGGTTAGTTAATGAGTCAGTGTGTAATCCAACCACATGGTTAATTAATGAGTCATGTTGTAATCCAACCACATGGTTACTTAATGAGTCAGGGTGTAATCCAACCACATGGTTAGTTAATGAGTCAGGGTGTAATCCAACCACATGGTTAGTTAATGAGTCAGGGTGTAATCCAACCACATGGTTAGTTAATGAGTCAGGGTGTAATCCAACCACATGGTTAATTAATGAGTCAGGGTGTAATCCAACCACATGGTTAGTTAATGATTCAGGGTGTAATCCAACCACATGGTTAGTTAATAATGAGTCAGGGTGTAATCCAACCACATGGTTTATTCATGAGGCAGGGTGTAATCTGACCACATGGTTAATTAATGAGTCAGGGTGTAATCGGGGTGTAATCTGACCACATGGTTAATCAATGAGTCAGGGTGTAATCCAACCACATGGTTAATTCATGAGGCAGGGTGTAATCTGACCACATGGTTAATTAATGAGTCAGGGTGTAATCTGACCACATGGTTAATTCATGAGGCAGGGTGTAATCTGACCACATGGTTAATTCATGAGGCAGGGTGTAATCTGACCACATGGTTAATTCATGGGGCAGGGTGTAATCTGACCACATGGTTAATTCATGAGGCATGGTGTAATCTGACCACATGGTTAATTAATGAGTCAGGGTGTAATCTGATCACATGGTTAATTCATGAGGCAGGGTGTAATCTGACCACATGGTTAATTCATGAGGCAGGGTGTAATCTGACCACATGGTTAATTCATGAGTCAGGGTGTAATCAGGGTGTAATCTGACCACATGGTTAATTCATGAGTCAGGGTGTAATCTGACCACATGGTTAATTCATGAGGCAGGGTGTAATCTGACCACATGGTTAATTCATGAGTCAGGGTGTAATCTGACCACATGGTTAATTAATGAGTCAGGGTGTAATCTGACCACATGGTTAATTCATGAGTCAGGGTGTAATCAGGGTGTAATCTGACCACATGTTTAATCAATGAGGAAGGGTGTAATCTCACCACATGGTTAATTCAAGAGGCAAGGTGTAATCTGACCACATGGTTAATTCATGAGGCAGGGTGTAATCTGACCACATGGTTAATTAATGAGTCAGGGTGTAATCTGACCACATGGTTAATTCATGAGGCATGGTGTAATCTGACCACATGGTTAATTCATGAGGCAGGGTGTAATCTGACCACATGGTTAATTCATGAGTCAGGGTGTAATCAGGGTGTAATCTGACCACATGGTTAATCAATGAGGCAGGGTGTAATCTGACCACATGGTTAATTAATGAGTCAGGGTGTAATCTGACCACATGGTTAATCAATGAGGCAGGGTGTAATCTGACCACATGGTTAATTAATGAGGCAGGGTGTAATCTGACCACATGGTTAATTCATGAGGCAGGGTGTAATCTGACCACATGGTTAATTAATGAGTCAGGGTGTAATCTGACCACATGGTTAATTCATGAGGCATGGTGTAATCTGACCACATGGTTAATTCATGAGGCAGGGTGTAATCTGACCACATGGTTAATTCATGAGTCAGGGTGTAATCAGGGTGTAATCTGACCACATGGTTAATCAATGAGGCAGGGTGTAATCTGACCACATGGTTAATTAATGAGTCAGGGTGAAATCTGACCACATGGTTAATCAATGAGGCAGGGTGTAATCTGACCACATGGTTAATTAATGAGGCAGGGTGTAATCTGACCACATGGTTAATTAATGAGTCAGGGTGTAATCAGGGTGTAATCTGACCACATTTTTAATCAATGAGTCAGGGTGTAATCAGGGTGTAATCTGACCACATGGTTAATTAATGAGTCAGGGTGTAATCAGGGTGTAATCTGACCACATGGTTAATCAATGAGTCAGGGTGTAATCTGACCACATGGTTCATTAATGAGTCAGGGTGTAATCCAACCACATGGTTAATGAATGAGTCAGGGTGTAATCTAATAATATGGTTAGTTATTGAGTCAGGATGTAATCCAACCACATGGTTAATTAATGAGTCAGGGTGTAATCCAACTACATGGTTAATTAATGAGTCGGGGTGTAATCCAACCACATGGTTAATTAATGAGTCAGTGTGTAATCTAATCATATGGTTATTTATTGAGTCAGGGTGTAAACCAACCACATGGTTTATTCATGAGGCAGGGTGTAATCTGACCACATGGTTAATTAATGAGTCAGGGTGTAATCCAACCACATGGTTAATTAATGAGTCAGGGTGTAATCTAATCATATGGTTAGTTATTGAGTCAGGATGTAATCCAACCACATGGTTAATTAATGAGTCAGGTTGTAATCCAACCGCATGGTTAGTTAATGAGTCAGGGTGTAATCCAACCACATGGTTAGTTAATGAGTCAGGGTGTAATCCAACCACATGGTTAGTTAATGAGTCAGGGTGTAATCCAACCACATGGTTAATTAATGAGTCATGTTGTAATCCAACCACATGGTTAATTAATGAGTCAGGGTGTAATCCAACCACATGGTTAGTTAATGAGTCAGGGTGTAATCCAACCACATGGTTAGTTAATGAGTCAGGGTGTAATCCAACCACATGGTTAGTTAATGAGTAAGGGTTTAATCCAACCACATGGTTAATTAATGAGTCAGGGTGTAATCCAACCACATGGTTAGTTAATGAGTCAGGGTAATCCAACCACATGGTTAATTAATGAGTCAGGTGTAATCTAATCATATGGTTAGTTTTTGAGTCAGGATGTAATCCAACCACATGGTTAATTAATGAGTCAGGGTGTAATCCAACTACATGGTTAATTAATGAGTCAGGGTGTAATCCAACCACATGGTTAATTAATGAGTCAGGGTGTAATCTGACCACATAGTTAATTAATGAGTCAGGGTCTAATCCAACCACATGGTTAATGAATGAGTCAGGGTGTAATCTGACCACATGTTTAATTCATGAGGCAGGGTGTAATCTGACCACATGGTCAATTCATGAGGCAGGGTGTAATCTGACCACATGGTTAGTTAATGAGTCATGTTGTAATCCAACCACATGGTTAATTAATGAGTCAGGTTGTAATCCAACCACATGGTTAGTTAATGAGTCAGGGTGTAATCCAACCACATGGTTAGTTAATGAGTCATGTTGTAATCCAACCACATGGTTAGTTAATGAGTCAGGGTGTAATCCAATCACATGGTTAGTTAATGAGTCAGGGTGTAATCTAATCATATGGTTAGTTATTGAGTCAGGGTGTAATCTGACCACATGGTTAATGAATGAGTCAGGGTGTAATCTAACATATGGTTAGTTATTGAGTCAGGATGTAATCCAACCACATGGTTAATTAATGAGTCAGGGTGTAATCTGACCACATGGTTAATTAATGAGTCAGGGTGTAATCCAACCACATGGTTAATTAATGAGTCAGGGTGTAATCTGACCACATAGTTAATTAATGAGTCAGGGTCTAATCCAACCACATGGTTAATTAATGAGTCAGGGTGTAATCTGACCACATGGTTAATGAATGAGTCAGGGTGTAATCTAATCATATGGTTAGTTATTGAGTCAGGATGTAATCCAACCACATGGTTAATTAATGAGTCAGGGTGTAATCCAACCACATGGTTAGTTAATGAGGCAGGGTGTAATCTGACCACATGGTTAATTCATGAGTCAGGGTGTAATCAGGGTGTAATCTGACCACATGGTTAATCAATGAGGCAGGGTGTAATCTGACCACATGGTTAATTCATGAGTCAGGGTGTAATCTGACCACATGGTTAATCAATGAGGCAGGGTGTAATCTGACCACATGGTTAATTAATGAGGCAGGGTGTAATCTGACCACATGGTTAATTAATGAGTCAGGGTGTAATCAGGGTGTAATCTGACCACATTTTTAATCAATGAGTCAGGGTGTAATCAGGGTGTAATCTGACCACATGGTTAATTAATGAGTCAGGGTGTAATCAGGGTGTAATCTGACCACATGGTTAATCAATGAGTCAGGGTGTAATCTGACCACATGGTTCATTAATGAGTCAGGGTGTAATCCAACCACATGGTTTATGAATGAGTCAGGGTGTAATCTAATAATATGGTTAGTTATTGAGTCAGGATGTAATCCAACCACATGGTTAATTAATGAGTCAGGTGTAATCCAACTACATGGTTAATTAATGAGTCGGGGTGTAATCCAACCACATGGTTAATTAATGAGTCAGGGTGTAATCTAATCATATGGTTAGTTATTGAGTCAGGGTGTAAACCAACCACATGGTTTATTCATGAGGCAGGGTGTAATCTGACCACATGGTTAATTAATGAGTCAGGGTGTAATCCAACCACATGGTTAATTAATGAGTCAGGGTGTAATCTAATCATATGGTTAGTTATTGAGTCAGGATGTAATCCAACCACATGGTTAATTAATGAGTCAGGTTGTAATCCAACCGCATGGTTAGTTAATGAGTCAGGGTGTAATCCAAACACATGGTTAGTTAATGAGTCAGGGTGTAATCCAACCACATGGTTAGTTAATGAGTCAGGGTGTAATCCAACCACATGGTTAATTAATGAGTCATGTTGTAATCCAACCACATGGTTAATTAATGAGTCAGGGTGTAATCCAACCACATGGTTAGTTAATGAGTCAGGGTGTAATCCAACCACATGGTTAGTTAATGAGTCAGGGTGTAATCCAACCACATGGTTAGTTAATGAGTCAGGGTTTAATCCAACCACATGGTTAATTAATGAGTCAGGGTGTAATCCAACCACATGGTTAGTTAATGAGTCAGGGTGTAATCCAACCACATGGTTAATTAATGAGTCAGGGTGTAATCTAATCATATGGTTAGTTTTTGAGTCAGGATGTAATCCAACCACATGGTTAATTAATGAGTCAGGGTGTAATCCAACTACATGGTTAATTAATGAGTCAGGGTGTAATCCAACCACATGGTTAATTAATGAGTCAGGGTGTAATCTGACCACATAGTTAATTAATGAGTCAGGGTCTAATCCAACCACATGGTTAATTAATGAGTCAGGGTGTAATCTGACCACATGGTTAATGAATGAGTCAGGGTGTAATCTGACCACATGTTTAATTCATGAGGCAGGGTGTAATCTGACCACATGGTCAATTCATGAGGCAGGGTGTAATCTGACCACATGGTTAGTTAATGAGTCATGTTGTAATCCAACCACATGGTTAATTAATGAGTCAGGTTGTAATCCAACCACATGGTTAGTTAATGAGTCAGGGTGTAATCCAACCACATGGTTAGTTAATGAGTCATGTTGTAATCCAACCACATGGTTAGTTAATGAGTCAGGGTGTAATCCAATCACATGGTTAGTTAATGAGTCAGGGTGTAATCTAATCATATGGTTAGTTATTGAGTCAGGGTGTAATCTGACCACATGGTTAATGAATGAGTCAGGGTGTAATCTAACATATGGTTAGTTATTGAGTCAGGATGTAATCCAACCACATGGTTAATTAATGAGTCAGGGTGTAATCCAACTACATGGTTAATTAATGAGTCAGGGTGTAATCCAACCACATGGTTAATTAATGAGTCAGGGTGTAATCTGACCACATAGTTAATTAATGAGTCAGGGTCTAATCCAACCACATGGTTAATTAATGAGTCAGGGTGTAATCTGACCACATGGTTAATTATGAGTCAGGGTGTAATCTAATCATATGGTTAGTTATTGAGTCAGGGTGTAATCCAACCACATGGTTAATTAATGAGTCAGGGTGTAATCCAACTACATGGTTAATTAATGAGTCAGGGTGTAATCCAACCACATGGTTAATTAATGAGTCAGGGTGTAATCCAACCACATGGTTAATTCATGAGGCAGGGGTGTAATCTGACCACATGGTCAATTCATGAGTCAGGGTGTAATCTGACCACATGGTTAGTTAATGAGTCAGGGTGTAATCCAACCACATGGTTAGTTAATGAGTCATGGGTGTAATCCAACCACATGGTTAATTAATGAGTCAGGGTGTAATCCAACCGCATGGTTAGTTAATGAGTCAGGGTGTAATCAAAACCACATGGTTAATTAATGAGTCATGGTGTAATCCAACCACATGTTTAATTAATGAGTCAGGGTGTAATCCAACCACATGGTTAATTAATGAGTCAGGGTGTAATCCAACCCACATGGTTAGTTAATGATTCAGGGTGTAATCCAACCACATGGTTAGTTAATAATGAGTCAGGGTGTAATCCAACCACATGGTTTATTCATGAGGCAGGGTGTAATCTGACCACATGGTTAATTAATGAGTCAGGGTGTAATCCAACCACATGGTTAGTAATCTGACCACATGGTTAATCAATGAGTCAGGTGTAATCCAACCACATGGTTAATTCATGAGTCAGGGTGTAATCTGACCACATGGTTAATTAATGAGTCAGGGTGTAATCTGACAACATGGTTAATTCATGAGTCAGGGTGTAATCTGACCACATGGTTAATTAATGAGTCAGGGTGTAATCTGCCCACATGGTTAATTCATGAGTCAGGGTGTAATCTGACCACATGGTTAATTAATGAGTCAGGGTGTAATCTGACCACATGTTTAATTAATGAGTCAGGGTGTAATCTGACCACATGGTTAATTCAAGAGGCAGGGTGTAATCTGACCACATGGTTAATTCAATGAGGCAGGGTGTAATCTGACCACATGGTTAATTCATGAGGCAGGGTGTAATCTGACCACATGGTTAATTCATGAGTCAGGGTGTAATCAGGGTAATCTGCCCACATGGTTAATTCATGAGTCAGGTGTAATCTGACCACATGGTTAATTCATGAGGCAGGGTGTAATCTGACCACATGGTTAATTCATGAGTCAGGGTGTAATCTGACCACATGGTTAATTAATGAGTCAGGGTGTAATCTGACCACATGGTTAATTAATGAGTCAGGTGTAATCAGGGTGTAATCTGACCACATGTTTAATCAATGAGGCAGGGTGTAATCTGACCACATGGTTCATTCAAGAGGCAGGGTGTAATCTGACCACATGGTTCATTCATGAGGCAGGGTGTAATCTGACCACATGGTTAATTAATGAGTCAGGTGTAATCTGACCACATGGTTAATTCATGAGGCAGGGTGTAATCTGACCACATGGTTAATTAATGAGTCAGGGTGTAATCTGACCACATGGTTAATTCATGAGGCAGGGTGTAATCTGACCACATGGTTAATTCATGAGGCATGGTGGAATCTGACCACATGGTTAATTCATGAGGCAGGGTGTAATCTGAATCCACATGGTTAATCAATGAGTCAGGGTGTAATCAGGGTGTAATCTGACCACATGGTTAATCAATGAGGCAGGGTGTAATCTGACCACATGGTTAATTAATGAGTCAGGGTGTAATCAGGGTGTAATCTGACCACATGGTTAATCAATGAGGCAGGGTGTAATCTGGACCACATGGTTAATTAATGAGTCAGGGTGTAATCTGACCACATGGTTAATCAATGAGGCAGGGTGTAATCTGACCACATGGTTAATTAATTTGGCAGGGTGTTATCTGACCACATGGTTAATTAATGAGTCAGGGTGTAATCAGGGTGTAATCTGACCACATGGTTAATCAATGAGTCAGGGTGTAATCTGACCACATGGTTAATTAATGTGTCAGGGTGTAATCCAACCACATGGTTAATTAATGAGTCAGGGTGTAATCAGGGGTGTAATCTGACCACATGGTTAATTAATGAGTCAGGGTGTAATCTGACCACATGGTTAATTAATGAGTCAGGGTGTAATCCAACCACATGGTTAATTCATGAGGCAGGGTGTAATCTGACCACATGGTTAATTCATGAGTCAGGGTGTAATCCAATCACATGGTTAGTTAATGAGTCAGGGTGTAATCTAATCATATGGTTAGTTATTGAGTCAGGGTGTAATCTGACCAACATGGTTAATGAATGAGTCAGGGTGTAATCCAACATATGGTTAGTTAATGAGTCAGGATGTAATCCAACCACATGGTTAATTAATGAGTCAGGGTGTAATCCAACCACATGGTTAATTAATGAGTCAGGGTGTAATCCAACCACATGGTTAATTAATGAGTCAGGGTGTAATCTGACCACATAGTTAATTAATGAGTCAGGGTCTAATCCAACCACATGGTTAATTAATGAGTCAGGGTGTAATCTGACCACATGGTTAATTAATGAGTCAGGTGTAATCTAATCATATGGTTAGTTATTGAGTCAGGATGTAATCCAACCACATGGTTAATTAATGAGTCAGGTGTAATCCAACCACATGGTTAGTTAATGACCAGGGTGTAATCCAACCACATGGTTAATTAATGAATCAGGGTGTAATCTGACCACATGGTTAATTCATGAGGCAGGGTGTAATCTGACCACATGGTTAATTAATGAGTCAGGGTGTAATCAGGTTAATGTGAGTCAGGGTCTGACCACATGGTTAATCAATGAGGCAGGGTGTAATCTGACCACATGGTTAATTAATGAGTCAGGGTGTAATCTGACCACATGGTTAATTCAATGAGGCAGGGTGTAATCTGACCACATGGTTAATTAATGAGGCAGGGTGTAATCTGACCACATGGTTAATTAATGAGTCAGGGTGTAATCTGACCACATGGGTGTAATCTGACCACATTTTTAATCAATGAGTCAGGTGTAATCAGGTGTAATCTGACCACATGGTTAATTAATGAGTCAGGGTGTAATCAGGGTGTAATCTGACCACATGGTTAATCAATGAGTCAGGGTGTAATCTGACCACATGGTTCATTAATGAGTCAGGGTGTAATCCAAATCTACATGGTTAATGAATGAGTCAGGGTGTAATCTAATAATATGGTTAGTTATTGAGTCAGGAATGTAATCCAACCACATGGTTAATTAATGAGTCAGGGTGTAATCCAACTACATGGTTAATTAATGAGTCGGGTGTAATCCAACCACATGGTTAATTAATGAGTCAGGGTGTAATCTAATCATATGGTTAGTTATTGAGTCAGGGTGTAAACCAACCACATGGTTTATTCATGAGGCAGGGTGTAATCTGACCACATGGTTAATTAATGAGTCAGGGTGTAATCCAACCACATGGTTAATTAATGAGTCAGGGTGTAATCTAATCATATGGTTAGTTATTGAGTCAGGATGTAATCCAACCACATGGTTAATTAATGAGTCAGGTTGTAATCCAACCGCATGGTTAGTTAATGAGTAAGGGTGTAATCCAACCACATGGTTAGTTAATGAGTCAGGGTGTAATCCAACCACATGGTTAGTTAATGAGTCAGGGTGTAATCCAACCACATGGTTAATTAATGAGTCATGTTGTAATCCAACCACATGGTTAATTAATGAGTCAGGGTGTAATCCAACCACATGGTTAGTTAATGAGTCAGGGTGTAATCCAATCACATGGTTAGTTAATGAGTCAGGGTGTAATCCAACCACATGGTTAGTTAATGAGTCAGGGTTTAATCCAACCACATGGTTAATTAATGAGTCAGGGTGTAATCTAATCATATGGTTAGTTATTGAGTCAGGATGTAATCCAACCACATGGTTAATTAATGAGTCAGGTTGTAATCCAACCGCATGGTTAGTTAATGAGTCAGGGTGTAATCCAACCACATGGTTAGTTAATGAGTCAGGGTGTAATCCAACCACATGGTTAGTTAATGAGTCAGGGTGTAATCCAACCACATGGTTAATTAATGAGTCATGTTGTAATCCAACCACATGGTTAATTAATGAGTCAGGGTGTAATCCAACCACATGGTTAGTTAATGAGTCAGGGTGTAATCCAACCACATGGTTAGTTAATGAGTCAGGGTGTAATCCAACCACATGGTTAGTTAATGAGTCAGGGTTTAATCCAACCACATGGTTAATTAATGAGTCAGTGTAATCCAACCACATGGTTAGTTAATGAGTCAGGGTGTAATCCAACCACATGGTTAATTAATGAGTCAGGGTGTAATCTAATCATATGGTTAGTTTTTGAGTCAGGATGTAATCCAACCACATGGTTAATTAATGAGTCAGGGTGTAATCCAACTACATGGTTAATTAATGAGTCAGGGTGTAATCCAACCACATGGTTAATTAATGAGTCAGGGTGTAATCTGACCACATAGTTAATTAATGAGTCAGGGTCTAATCCAACCACATGGTTAATTAATGAGTCAGGGTGTAATCTGACCACATGGTTAATGAATGAGTCAGGGTGTAATCTGACCACATGTTTAATTCATGAGGCAGGGTGTAATCTGACCACATGGTCAATTCATGAGGCAGGGTGTAATCTGACCACATGGTTAGTTAATGAGTCATGTTGTAATCCAACCACATGGTTAATTAATGAGTCAGGTTGTAATCCAACCACATGGTTAGTTAATGAGTCAGGGTGTAATCCAACCACATGGTTAGTTAATGAGTCATGTTGTAATCCAACCACATGGTTAGTTAATGAGTCAGGTGTAATCCAATCACATGGTTAGTTAATGAGTCAGGGTGTAATCTAATCATATGGTTAGTTATTGAGTCAGGGTGTAATCTGACCACATGGTTAATGAATGAGTCAGGGTGTAATCTAACATATGGTTAGTTATTGAGTCAGGATGTAATCCAACCACATGGTTAATTAATGAGTCAGGTGTAATCCAACTACATGGTTAATTAATGAGTCAGGGTGTAATCCAACCACATGGTTAATTAATGAGTCAGGGTGTAATCTGACCACATAGTTATTAATGAGTCAGGGTCTAATCCAACCACATGGTTAATTAATGAGTCAGGGTGTAATCTGACCACATGGTTAATGAATGAGTCAGGGTGTAATCTAATCATATGGTTAGTTATTGAGTCAGGATGTAATCCAACCACATGGTTAATTAATGAGTCAGGTGTAATCCAACTACATGGTTAATTAATGAGTCAGGGTGTAATCCAACCACATGGTTAATTAATGAGTCAGGGTGTAATCCAACCACATGGTTAATTCATGAGGCAGGGTGTAATCTGACCACATGGTCAATTCATGAGTCAGGTGTAATCTGACCACATGGTTAGTTAATGAGTCAGGGTGTAATCCAACCACATGGTTAGTTAATGAGTCATGTTGTAATCCAACCACATGGTTAGTTAATGAGTCAGGTGTAATCCAATCACATGGTTAGTTAATGAGTCAGGGTGTAATCTAATCATATGGTTAGTTATTGAGTCAGGTGTAATCTGACCACATGGTTAATGAATGAGTCAGGGTGTAATCTAACATATGGTTAGTTATTGAGTCAGGATGTAATCCAACCACATGGTTAATTAATGAGTCAGGGTGTAATCCAACTACATGGTTAATTAATGAGTCAGGGTGTAATCCAACCACATGGTTAATTAATGAGTCAGGGTGTAATCTGACCACATAGTTAATTAATGAGTCAGGGTCTAATCCAACCACATGGTTAATTAATGAGTCAGGGTGTAATCTGACCACATGGTTAATGAATGAGTCAGGGTGTAATCTAATCATATGGTTAGTTATTGAGTCAGGATGTAATCCAACCACATGGTTAATTAATGAGTCAGGCTGTAATCCAACTACATGGTTAATTAATGAGTCAGGGTGTAATCCAACCACATGGTTAATTAATGAGTCAGGTGTAATCCAACCACATGGTTAATTCATGAGGCAGGGTGTAATCTGACCACATGGTCAATTCATGAGTCAGGTGTAATCTGACCACATGGTTAGTTAATGAGTCAGGGTGTAATCCAACCACATGGTTAGTTAATGAGTCATGTTGTAATCCAACCACATGGTTAATTAATGAGTCAGGTTGTAATCCAACCGCATGGTTAGTTAATGAGTCAGGGTGTAATCCAACCACATGGTTAATTAATGAGTCATGTTGTAATCCAACCACATGTTTAATTAATGAGTCAGGGTGTAATCCAACCACATGGTTAATTAATGAGTCAGGGTGTAATCCAACCACATGGTTAGTTAATGATTCAGGGTGTAATCCAACCACATGGTTAGTTAATAATGAGTCAGGGTGTAATCCAACCACATGGTTTATTCATGAGGCAGGGTGTAATCTGACCACATGGTTAATTAATGAGTCAGGGTGTAATCGGGGTGTAATCTGACCACATGGTTAATCAATGAGTCAGGGTGTAATCCAACCACATGGTTAATTCATGAGGCAGGGTGTAATCTGACCACATGGTTAATTAATGAGTCAGGGTGTAATCTGACAACATGGTTAATTCATGAGGCAGGGTGTAATCTGACCACATGGTTAATTCATGAGGCAGGGTGTAATCTGACCACATGGTTAATTAATGAGGCAGGGTGTAATCTGATCACATGGTTAATTAATGAGTCAGGGTGTAATCTGACCACATGGTTAATTCACGAGGCAGGGTGTAATCTGACCATGGTTAATTCATGAGTCAGGGTGTAATCTGACCACATGGTTAATTCATGAGTCAGGGTGTAATCTGACCACATGTTTAATCAATGAGGCAGGGTGTAATCTGACCACATGGTTAATTCAAGAGGCAGGGTGTAATCTGACCACATGGTTAATTAATGAGTCAGGGTGTAATCTGACCACATGGTTAATTCACGAGGCAGGGTGTAATCTGACCACATGGTTAATTCATGAGTCAGGGTGTAATCTGACCACATGGTTAATTCATGAGTCAGGGTGTAATCTGACCACATGTTTAATCAATGAGGCAGGGTGTAATCTGACCACATGGTTAATTCAAGAGGCAGGGTGTAATCTGACCACATGGTTAATTCAATGAGGCAGGGTGTAATCTGACCACATGGTTAATTAATGAGGCAGGGTGTAATCTGACCACATGGTTAATTAATGAGTCAGGGTGTAATCAGGGTGTAATCTGACCACATTTTTAATCAATGAGTCAGGGTGTAATCAGGGTGTAATCTGACCACATGGTTAATTAATGAGTCAGGGTGTAATCAGGGTGTAATCCAACCACATGGTTAATTAATGAGTCAGGGTGTAATCCAACTACATGGTTAATTAATGAGTCGGGGTGTAATCCAACCACATGGTTAATTAATGAGTCAGGGTGTAATCTAATCATATGGTTAGTTATTGAGTCAGGGTGTAAACCAACCACATGGTTTATTCATGAGGCAGGGTGTAATCTGACCACATGGTTAATTAATGAGTCAGGGTGTAATCCAACCACATGGTTAATTAATGAGTCAGGGTGTAATCTAATCATATGGTTAGTTATTGAGTCAGGATGTAATCCAACCACATGGTTAATTAATGAGTCAGGTTGTAATCCAACCGCATGGTTAGTTAATGAGTAAGGGTGTAATCCAACCACATGGTTAGTTAATGAGTCAGGGTGTAATCCAACCACATGGTTAGTTAATGAGTCAGGGTGTAATCCAACCACATGGTTAATTAATGAGTCATGTTGTAATCCAACCACATGGTTAATTAATGAGTCAGGGTGTAATCCAACCACATGGTTAGTTAATGAGTCAGGGTGTAATCCAACCACATGGTTAGTTAATGAGTCAGGGTGTAATCCAACCACATGGTTAGTTAATGAGTCAGGGTTTAATCCAACCACATGGTTAATTAATGAGTCAGGGTGTAATCTAATCATATGGTTAGTTATTGAGTCAGGATGTAATCCAACCACATGGTTAATTAATGAGTCAGGTTGTAATCCAACCGCATGGTTAGTTAATGAGTCAGGGTGTAATCCAACCACATGGTTAGTTAATGAGTCAGGGTGTAATCCAACCACATGGTTAGTTAATGAGTCAGGGTGTAATCCAACCACATGGTTAATTAATGAGTCAAGTTGTAATCCAACCACATGGTTAATTAATGAGTCAGGGTGTAATCCAACCACATGGTTAGTTAATGAGTCAGGGTGTAATCCAACCACATGGTTAGTTAATGAGTCAGGGTGTAATCCAACCACATGGTTAGTTAATGAGTCAGGGTTTAATCCAACCACATGGTTAATTAATGAGTCAGGGTGTAATCCAACCACATGGTTAGTTATTGAGTCAGGATGTAATCCAACCACATGGTTAATTAATGAGTCAGGGTGTAATCCAACTACATGGTTAATTAATGAGTCGGGGTGTAATCCAACCACATGGTTAATTAATGAGTCAGGGTGTAATCTAATCATATGGTTAGTTATTGAGTCAGGGTGTAAACCAACCACATGGTTTATTCATGAGGCAGGGTGTAATCTGACCACATGGTTAATTAATGAGTCAGGGTGTAATCCAACCACATGGTTAATTAATGAGTCAGGGTGTAATCTAATCATATGGTTAGTTATTGAGTCAGGATGTAATCCAACCACATGGTTAATTAATGAGTCAGGTTGTAATCCAACCGCATGGTTAGTTAATGAGTAAGGGTGTAATCCAACCACATGGTTAGTTAATGAGTCAGGGTGTAATCCAACCACATGGTTAGTTAATGAGTCAGGGTGTAATCCAACCACATGGTTAATTAATGAGTCATGTTGTAATCCAACCACATGTTTAATTAATGAGTCAGGGTGTAATCCAACCACATGGTTAGTTAATGAGTCAGGGTAATCCAACCACATGGTTAGTTAATGAGTCAGGTGTAATCCAACCACATGGTTAGTTAATGAGTCAGGGTTTAATCCAACCACATGGTTAATTAATGAGTCAGGGTGTAATCTAATCATATGGTTAGTTATTGAGTCAGTATGTAATCCAACCACATGGTTAATTAATGAGTCAGGTTGTAATCCAACCGCATGGTTAGTTAATGAGTCAGGGTGTAATCCAACCACATGGTTAGTTAATGAGTCAGGGTGTAATCCAACCACATGGTTAGTTAATGAGTCAGGGTGTAATCCAACCACATGGTTAATTAATGAGTCATGTTGTAATCAAACCACATGGTTAATTAATGAGTCAGGGTGTAATCCAACCACATGGTTAGTTAATGAGTCAGGGTGTAATCCAACCACATGGTTAGTTAATGAGTCAGGGTGTAATCCAACCACATGGTTAGTTAATGAGTCAGGGTTTAATCCAACCACATGGTTAATTAATGAGTCAGGGTGTAATCCAACCACATGGTTAGTTAATGAGTCAGGGTGTAATCCAACCACATGGTTAATTAATGAGTCAGGGTGTAATCTAATCATATGGTTAGTTTTTGAGTCAGGATGTAATCCAACCACATGGTTAATTAATGAGTCAGGGTGTAATCCAACTACATGGTTAATTAATGAGTCAGGGTGTAATCCAACCACATGGTTAATTAATGAGTCAGGGTGTAATCTGACCACATAGTTAATTAATGAGTCAGGGTCTAATCCAACCACATGGTTAATTAATGAGTCAGGTGTAATCTGACCACATGGTTAATGAATGAGTCAGGGTGTAATCTGACCACATGTTTAATTCATGAGGCAGGGTGTAATCTGACCACATGGTCAATTCATGAGGCAGGGTGTAATCTGACCACATGGTTAGTTAATGAGTCATGTTGTAATCCAACCACATGGTTAATTAATGAGTCAGGTTGTAATCCAACCACATGGTTAGTTAATGAGTCAGGGTGTAATCCAACCACATGGTTAGTTAATGAGTCATGTTGTAATCCAACCACATGGTTAGTTAATGAGTCAGGGTGTAATCCAATCACATGGTTAGTTAATGAGTCAGGGTGTAATCTAATCATATGGTTAATTATTGAGTCAGGGTGTAATCTGACCACATGGTTAATGAATGAGTCAGGGTGTAATCTAACATATGGTTAGTTATTGAGTCAGGATGTAATCCAACCACATGGTTAATTAATGAGTCAGGGTGTAATCCAACTACATGGTTAATTAATGAGTCAGGGTGTAATCCAACCACATGGTTAATTAATGAGTCAGGTGTAATCTGACCACATAGTTAATTAATGAGTCAGGGTCTAATCCAACCACATGGTTAATTAATGAGTCAGGGTGTAATCTGACCACATGGTTAATGAATGAGTCAGGTGTAATCTAATCATATGGTTAGTTATTGAGTCAGGATGTAATCCAACCACATGGTTAATTAATGAGTCAGGGTGTAATCCAACTACATGGTTAATTAATGAGTCAGGGTGTAATCCAACCACATGGTTAATTAATGAGTCAGGGTGTAATCCAACCACATGGTTAATTCATGAGGCAGGGTGTAATCTGACCACATGGTCAATTCATGAGTCAGGGTGTAATCTGACCACATGGTTAATTAATGAGTCAGGGTGTAATCCAACCACATGGTTAGTTAATGAGTCAGGGTAATCCAACCACATGGTTAGTTAATGAGTCAGGGTGTAATCCAATCACATGGTTAGTTAATGAGTCAGGGTGTAATCTAATCATATGGTTAGTTATGAGTCAGGGTGTAATCTGACCACATGGTTAATGAATGAGTCAGGGTGTAATCTAACATATGGTTAGTTATTGAGTCAGGATGTAATCCAACCACATGGTTAATTAATGAGTCAGGGTGTAATCCAACTACATGGTTAATTAATGAGTCAGGGTGTAATCCAACCACATGGTTAATTAATGAGTCAGGGTGTAATCTGACCACATAGTTAATTAATGAGTCAGGGTCTAATCCAACCACATGGTTAATTAATGAGTCAGGGTGTAATCTGACCACATGGTTAATGAATGAGTCAGGGTGTAATCTAATCATATGGTTAGTTATTGAGTCAGGATGTAATCCAACCACATGGTTAATTAATGAGTCAGGGTGTAATCCAACTACATGGTTAATTAATGAGTCAGGGTGTAATCCAACCACATGGTTAATTAATGAGTCAGGGTGTAATCCAACCACATGGTTAATTCATGAGGCAGGGTGTAATCTGACCACATGGTCAATTCATGAGTCAGGGTGTAATCTGACCACATGGTTAGTTAATGAGTCAGGGTGTAATCCAACCACATGGTTAGTTAATGAGTCATGTTGTAATCCAACCACATGGTTAATTAATGAGTCAGGTTGTAATCCAACCACATGGTTAATTCATGAGGCAGGGTGTAATCTGACCACATGGTTAATTCATGAGGCAGGGTGTAATCTGACCACATGGTTAATTCATGAGTCAGGGTGTAATCAGGGTGTAATCTGCCCACATGGTTAATTCATGAGTCAGGGTGTAATCTGACCACATGGTTAATTCATGAGGCAGGGTGTAATCTGACCACATGGTTAATTCATGAGTCAGGGTGTAATCTGACCACATGGTTAATTAATGAGTCAGGGTGTAATCTGACCACATGGTTAATTCATGAGTCAGGGTGTAATCAGGGTGTAATCTGACCACATGTTTAATCAATGAGGCAGGGTGTAATCTGACCACATGGTTCATTCAAGAGGCAGGGTGTAATCTGACCACATGGTTCATTCATGAGGCAGGGTGTAATCTGACCACATGCTTAATTAATGAGTCAGGGTGTAATCTGACCACATGGTTAATTCATGAGGCAGGGTGTAATCTGACCACATGGTTAATTAATGAGTCAGGGTGTAATCTGACCACATGGTTAATTCATGAGGCAGGGTGTAATCTGACCACATGGTTAATTCATGAGGCATGGTGGAATCTGACCACATGGTTAATTCATGAGGCAGGGTGTAATCTGACCACATGGTTAATCAATGAGTCAGGTGTAATCAGGGTGTAATCTGACCACATGGTTAATCAATGAGGCAGGGTGTAATCTGACCACATGGTTAATTAATGAGTCAGGGTGTAATCAGGGTGTAATCTGACCACATGGTTAATTCATGAGGCAGGGTGTAATCTGACCACATGGTTAATTAATGAGTCAGGGTGTAATCTGACCACATGGTTAATCAATGAGGCAGGGTGTAATCTGACCACATGGTTAATTAATTTGGCAGGGTGTTATCTGACCACATGGTTAATTAATGAGTCAGGTGTAATCAGGTGTAATCTGACCACATGGTTAATCAATGAGTCAGGTGTAATCTGACCACATGGTTAATTAATGTGTCAGGGTGTAATCCAACCACATGGTTAATTAATGAGTCAGGGTGTAATCAGGGTGTAATCTGACCACATGGTTAATCAATGAGTCAGGGTGTAATCTGACCACATGGTTAATTAATGAGTCAGGGTGTAATCCAACCACATGGTTAATTCATGAGGCAGGGTGTAATCTGACCACATGGTTAATTCATGAGTCAGGGTGTAATCCAATCACATGGTTAGTTAATGAGTCAGGGTGTAATCTAATCATATGGTTAGTTATTGAGTCAGGGTGTAATCTGACCACATGGTTAATGAATGAGTCAGGGTGTAATCTAACATATGGTTAGTTATTGAGTCAGGATGTAATCCAACCACATGGTTAATTAATGAGTCAGGGTGTAATCCTACTACATGGTTAATTAATGAGTCAGGGTGTAATCCAACCACATGGTTAATTAATGAGTCAGGGTGTAATCTGACCACATAGTTAATTAATGAGTCAGGGTCTAATCCAACCACATGGTTAATTAATGAGTCAGGGTGTAATCTGACCACATGGTTAATGAATGAGTCAGGGTGTAATCTAATCATATGGTTAGTTATTGAGTCAGGATGTAATCCAACCACATGGTTAATTAATGAGTCAGGGTGTAATCCAACCACATGGTTAGTTAATGACTCAGGGTGTAATCCAACCACATGGTTAATTAATGAATCAGGGTGTAATCTGACCACATGGTTAATTCATGAGGCAGGGTGTAATCTGACCACATGGTTAATTCATGAGTCAGGGTGTAATCAGGGTGTAATCTGACCACAATGAGGCAGGGTGTAATCTG
This sequence comes from Oncorhynchus nerka, assembly GCF_034236695.1. Taxonomy (NCBI): domain Eukaryota; kingdom Metazoa; phylum Chordata; class Actinopteri; order Salmoniformes; family Salmonidae; genus Oncorhynchus; species Oncorhynchus nerka. Next base: position 102,768,080 of record NC_088410.1, on the reverse strand, counting down.
ACCACATGGTTAATTAATGAGTCAGGGTGTAATCTGACCACATGGTTAATCAATGAGGCAGGGTGTAATCTGACCACATGGTTAATTAATGAGGCAGGGTGTAATCTGACCACATGGTTAATTAATGAGTCAGGGTGTAATCTGACCACATGGTTAATTAATGAGTCAGGGTGTAATCTGACCACATGGTTAATTAATGAGTCAGGGTGTAATCAGGGTGTAATCTGACCACATGGTTAATCAATGAGTCAGGGTGTAATCTGACCACATGGTTCATTCATGAGGCAGGGTGTAATCTGACCACATGCTTAATTAATGAGTCAGGGTGTAATCTGACCACATGGTTAATTCATGAGGCAGGGTGTAATCTGACCACATGGTTAATTAATGAGTCAGGGTGTAATCTGACCACATGGTTAATTCATGAGGCAGGGTGTAATCTGACCACATGGTTAATTCATGAGGCATGGTGGAATCTGACCACATGGTTAATTCATGAGGCAGGGTGTAATCTGACCACATGGTTAATCAATGAGTCAGGGTGTAATCAGGGTGTAATCTGACCACATGGTTAATCAATGAGGCAGGGTGTAATCTGACCACATGGTTAATTAATGAGTCAGGGTGTAATCAGGGTGTAATCTGACCACATGGTTAATCAATGAGGCAGGGTGTAATCTGACCACATGGTTAATTAATGAGTCAGGGTGTAATCTGACCACATGGTTAATCAATGAGGCAGGGTGTAATCTGACCACATGGTTAATTAATTTGGCAGGGTGTTATCTGACCACATGGTTAATTAATGAGTCAGGGTGTAATCAGGGTGTAATCTGACCACATGGTTAATCAATGAGTCAGGGTGTAATCTGACCACATGGTTAATTAATGTGTCAGGGTGTAATCCAACCACATGGTTAATTAATGAGTCAGGGTGTAATCAGGGTGTAATCTGACCACATGGTTAATCAATGAGTCAGGGTGTAATCTGACCACATGGTTAATTAATGAGTCAGGGTGTAATCCAACCACATGGTTAATTCATGAGGCAGGGTGTAATCTGACCACATGGTTAATTCATGAGTCAGGGTGTAATCCAATCACATGGTTAGTTAATGAGTCAGGGTGTAATCTGATCATATGGTTAATTATGAGTCAGGGTGTAATCTGACCACATGGTTAATGAATGAGTCAGGTGTAATCTAACATATGGTTAGTTATTGAGTCAGGATGTAATCCAACCACATGGTTAATTAATGAGTCAGGGTGTAATCCTACTACATGGTTAATTAATGAGTCAGGTGTAATCCAACCACATGGTTAATTAATGAGTCAGGTGTAATCTGACCACATGGTTAATTAATGAGTCAGGGTCTAATCCAACCACATGGTTAATTAATGAGTCAATCTGACCACATGGTTAATGAATGAGTCAGGTGTAATCTAATCATATGGTTAGTTATTGAGTCAGGATGTAATCCAACCACATGGTTAATTAATGAGTCAGGGTGTAATCCAACTACATGGTTAATTAATGAGTCAGGGTGTAATCCAACCACATGGTTAATTAATGAGTCAGGGTGTAATCCAACCACATGGTTAATTCATGAGGCAGGGTGTAATCTGACCACATGGTCAATTCATGAGTCAGGGTGTAATCTGACCACATGGTTAATTAATGAGTCAGGGTGTAATCCAACCACATGGTTAATTAATGAGTCATGTTGTAATCCAACCACATGGTTAGTTAATGAGTCAGGGTGTAATCCAATCACATGGTTAGTTAATGAGTCAGGTGTAATCTAATCATATGGTTAGTTATTGAGTCAGGGTGTAATCTGACCACATGGTTAATGAATGAGTCAGGGTGTAATCTAACATATGGTTAGTTATTGAGTCAGGATGTAATCCAACCACATGGTTAATTAATGAGTCAGGGTGTAATCCAACTACATGGTTAATTAATGAGTCAGGTGTAATCCAACCACATGGTTAATTAATGAGTCAGGGTGTAATCTGACCACATAGTTAATTAATGAGTCAGGGTCTAATCCAACCACATGGTTAATTAATGAGTCAGGGTGTAATCTGACCACATGGTTAATGAATGAGTCAGGGTGTAATCTAATCATATGGTTAGTTATTGAGTCAGGATGTAATCCAACCACATGGTTAATTAATGAGTCAGGGTGTAATCCAACTACATGGTTAATTAATGAGTCAGGGTGTAATCCAACCACATGGTTAATTAATGAGTCAGGGTGTAATCCAACCACATGGTTAATTCATGAGGCAGGGTGTAATCTGACCACATGGTCAATTCATGAGTCAGGGTGTAATCTGACCACATGGTTAGTTAATGAGTCAGGGTGTAATCCAACCACATGGTTAGTTAATGAGTCATGAATCCAACCACATGGTTAATTAATGAGTCAGGTTGTAATCCAACCACATGGTTAATTCATGAGGCAGGGTGTAATCTGACCACATGGTTAATTCATGAGGCAGGGTGTAATCTGACCACATGGTTAATTCATGAGTCAGGGTGTAATCAGGGTGTAATCTGCCCACATGGTTAATTCATGAGTCAGGGTGTAATCTGACCACATGGTTAATTCATGAGGCAGGGTGTAATCTGACCACATGGTTAATTCATGAGTCAGGGTGTAATCTGACCACATGGTTAATTAATGAGTCAGGGTGTAATCTGACCACATGGTTAATTCATGAGTCAGGGTGTAATCAGGGTGTAATCTGACCACATGTTTAATCAATGAGGCAGGGTGTAATCTGACCACATGGTTCATTCAAGAGGCAGGGTGTAATCTGACCACATGGTTCATTCATGAGGCAGGGTGTAATCTGACCACATGCTTAATTAATGAGTCAGGGTGTAATCTGACCACATGGTTAATTCATGAGGCAGGGTGTAATCTGACCACATGGTTAATTAATGAGTCAGGGTGTAATCTGGACCACATGGTTAATTCATGAGGCAGGGTGTAATCTGACCACATGGTTAATTCATGAGGCATGGTGGAATCTGACCACATGGTTAATTCATGAGGCAGGGTGTAATCTGACCACATGGTTAATCAATGAGTCAGGGTGTAATCAGGGTGTAATCTGACCACATGGTTAATCAATGAGGCAGGGTGTAATCTGACCACATGGTTAATTAATGAGTCAGGGTGTAATCAGGGTGTAATCTGACCACATGGTTAATCAATGAGGCAGGGTGTAATCTGACCACATGGTTAATTAATGAGTCAGGGTGTAATCTGACCACATGGTTAATCAATGAGGCAGGGTGTAATCTGACCACATGGTTAATTAATTTGGCAGGGTGTTATCTGACCACATGGTTAATTAATGAGTCAGGGTGTAATCAGGGTGTAATCTGACCACATGGTTAATCAATGAGTCAGGGTGTAATCTGACCACATGGTTAATTAATGTGTCAGGGTGTAATCCAACCACATGGTTAATTAATGAGTCAGGGTGTAATCAGGGTGTAATCTGACCACATGGTTAATCAATGAGTCAGGGTGTAATCTGACCACATGGTTAATTAATGAGTCAGGGTGTAATCCAACCACATGGTTAATTCATGAGGCAGGGTGTAATCTGACCACATGGTTAATTCATGAGTCAGGGTGTAATCCAATCACATGGTTAGTTAATGAGTCAGGGTGTAATCTAATCATATGGTTAGTTATTGAGTCAGGGTGTAATCTGACCACATGGTTAATGAATGAGTCAGGGTGTAATCTAACATATGGTTAGTTATTGAGTCAGGATGTAATCCAACCACATGGTTAATTAATGAGTCAGGGTGTAATCCTACTACATGGTTAATTAATGAGTCAGGGTGTAATCCAACCACATGGTTAATTAATGAGTCAGGGTGTAATCTGACCACATAGTTAATTAATGAGTCAGGGTCTAATCCAACCACATGGTTAATTAATGAGTCAGGGTGTAATCTGACCACATGGTTAATGAATGAGTCAGGGTGTAATCTAATCATATGGTTAGTTATTGAGTCAGGATGTAATCCAACCACATGGTTAATTAATGAGTCAGGGTGTAATCCAACCACATGGTTAGTTAATGACTCAGGGTGTAATCCAACCACATGGTTAATTAATGAATCAGGGTGTAATCTGACCACATGGTTAATTCATGAGGCAGGGTGTAATCTGACCACATGGTTAATTCATGAGTCAGGGTGTAATCAGGGTGTAATCTGACCACATGGTTAATCAATGAGGCAGGGTGTAATCTGACCACATGGTTAATTAATGAGTCATGAGGCAATGAGGCAGGGTGTAATCTGACCACATGGTTAATTAATGAGGCAGGGTGTAATCTGACCACATGGTTAATTAATGAGTCAGGGTGTAATCAGGGTGTAATCTGACCACATTTTTAATCAATGAGTCAGGGTGTAATCAGGGTGTAATCTGACCACATGGTTAATTAATGAGTCAGGGTGTAATCAGGGTGTAATCTGACCACATGGTTAATCAATGAGTCAGGGTGTAATCTGACCACATGGTTCATTCATGAGGCATGGACCACATGCTTAATTAATGAGTCAGGGTGTAATCTGACCACATGGTTAATTCATGAGGCAGGGTGTAATCTGACCACATGGTTAATTAATGAGTCAGGGTGTAATCTGACCACATGGTTAATTCATGAGGCAGGGTGTAATCTGACCACATGGTTAATTCATGAGGCATGGTGGAATCTGACCACATGGTTAATTCATGAGGCAGGGTGTAATCTGACCACATGGTTAATCAATGAGTCAGGGTAATCAGGGTAATCTGACCACATGGTTAATCAATGAGGCATGTAATCTGACCACATGGTTAATTAATGAGTCAAATCTGACCACATGGTTAATCAATGAGGCAGGGTGTAATCTGACCACATGGTTAATTAATGAGTCAGGGTGTAAACCTGACCACAGTGGTTAATCTCCATGAGGCAGGGGTGTAATCTGACCACATGGTTAATTAATGAGTCAGGGTGTAATCAGGGTGTGAATTCAATGAGTCACATGGTTAATTAATGAGTCAGGGTGTAATCAGGGTGTAATCTGACCACATGGTTAATTAATGAGTCAGGGTGTAATCTGACCACATGGTTAATTAATGAGTCAGGGTGTAATCTGACCACATGGTTAATTCATGAGGCAGGGTGTAATCTGACCACATGGTTAATTCATGAGTCAGGGTAATCTGAATCACATGGTTAATCAATGAGTCAGGGTGTAATCTGACCACATGGTTAATTAATGAGTCAGGGTGTAATCTGACCACATGGTTAATTAATGAGTCAGGGTGTAATCTGACCACATGGTTAATTAATGAGTCAGGGTGTAATCCAACCACATGGTTAATTAATGAGTCAGGGTGTAATCCAACAAATTAATGAGTCAGGTGTAATCATGGTTAATTAATGAGTCAGGGTGTAATCTGACCACATGGTTAATTAATGAGTCAGGTGTAATCTGACCACATGTAATAATGAGTCAGGGTGTAATCTGACCACATGGTTAATTATGAGTCAGGGTGTAATCCCACATGGTTAATTAATGAGTCAGGGTGTAATCTGTAATCTGACACATGGTTAATTAATGAGTCAGGGTGGACCACATGGTTAATTCATGAGGCAGGGTGTAATCTGACCACATGGTTAATTAATGAGTCAGGGTGTAATGGTTAATTAATGAGTCTAATCTGACCACATGGTTAATTAATGAGTCAGGTGTAATCCAACCACATGGTTAATTAATGAGTCAGGGTGTAATCAATTAATCTGTGTAATTCATGAGGCAGGAGTCAGGTTAATTAATGAGTCAGGGTGTAATCCAACCACATGGTTAATTAATGAGTCAGGGTGTAATCTGACCACATGGTTAATTCATGAGTCAGGGTGTAATCTGACCACATGGTTAATTAATGAGTCAGGGTCAGGGTGTAATCTGACCACATGGTTAATTAATGAGTCAGGGGTGTAATCTGACCACATAATCTGACCACATGGTTAATGAATGAGGCAGGGTGTAATCTAATCATATGGTTAATTATTGAGTCAGGGTGTAATCCAACCACATGGTTAATTAATGAGTCAGGGTGTAATCCAACCACATGGTTAATTAATGACCAGGGTGTAATCATGGTTAATCATGAGTCAGGTGTAATCTGAGGTTAATTCATGAGTGTAATCTGACCACATGGTTAATTCATGAGTCAGGGTGTAATCAGGGTGTAATCTGACCACATGGTTAATCAATGAGGCAGGGTGTAATCTGACCACATGGTTAATTAATGAGTCAGGGTGTAATCTGACCACATGGTTAATCAATGAGGCAGGGTGTAATCTGACCACATGGTTAATTAATGAGGCAGGGTGTAATCTGACCACATGGTTAATTAATGAGTCAGGTGTAATCAGGTTAATCTGACCACATTTTTAATCAATGAGTCAGGGTAATCAGGTGTAATCTGACCACATGGTTAATTAATGAGTCAGGGTGTAATCAGGGTGTAATCTGACCACATGGTTAATCAATGAGTCAGGGTGTAATCTGACCACATGGTTAATTAATGAGTCAGGGTGTAATCCAACCACATGGTTAATGAATGAGTCAGGGTGTAATCTAATAATATGGTTAGTTATTGAGTCAGGATGTAATCACCACATGGTTAATTAATGAGTCAGGGTGTAATCCAACCACATGGTTAATTAATGAGTCGGGGTGTAATCCAACCACATGGTTAATTAATGAGTCAGGGTGTAATCTGAATCATATGGTTATTATTGAGTCAGGGTGTAAACCAACCACATGGTTTATTCATGAGGCAGGGTGTAATCTGACCACATGGTTAATTAATGAGTCAGGGTGTAATCCAACCACATGGTTAATTAATGAGTCAGGTGTAATCTAATCATATGGTTAGTTATTGAGTCAGGATGTAATCCAACCACATGGTTAATTAATGAGTCAGGTTGTAATCCAACCGCATGGTTAGTTAATGAGTCAGGGTGGTAAATCCAACCACATGGTTAATGTTAATGAGTCAGGGTGTAATCCAACCACATGGTTAATTAATGAGTCAGGGTGTAATCCAACCACATGGTTAGTTAATTGAGTCAGGATCCAACCACATGGTTAATTAATGAGTCAGGTGTAATCCAATCACATGGTTAGTTAATGAGTCAGGGTGTAATCCAACCACATGGTTAGTTAATGAGTCAGGGTGTAATCCAACCACATGGTTAATTAATGAGTCAGGGTGTAATCCAACCACATGGTTAATTAATGAGTCAGGGTGTAATCCAACCACATGGTTAATCATGAGGTCCAATTATGGGTTAATTAATGAGTCAGGGGTGTAATCAGGGTGAATCCACATGGTTAATTAATGAGTCAGGGTGTAATCTGACCATATGGTTAATTAATGAGTCAGGTGTAATCCAATCTGACCACATGGTTAATTAATGAGTCAGGGTGTAATCTGACCACATGGTTAATTAATGAGGCATGGTTAATTAATGAGTCAGGGTGTAATCTGACCACATGGTTAATTAATGAGTCAGGGTGTAATCTGACCACATGGTTAATTCATGAGGCAGGGTTAATTAATGAGTCAGGGTGTAATCAATCTGACCACATGGTTAATTAATGAGTCAGGTGTAATCTGAGGGTGTAATCTAATATGGTTAGTTATGAGTCAGGGTGTAATCTGACCACATGGTTAATTAATGAGTCAGGGTGTAATCTGACCACATGGTTAATTAATGAGTCAGGGTGTAATCAGGGTGTAATCTGACAACAGGGTGTAATCACATGGTTAATTAATGAGTCAGGGTGTAATCCAACCACATGGTTAGTTAATGAGTCAGGGTGTAATCCAACCACATGGTTAATTAATGAGTCAGGGTGTAATCTAATCATATGGTTAATTAATGAGTCAGGTTAGTTAATGAGTCAGGGTCTAATAATATGGTTAGTTATTGAGTCAGGGTGTAATCTGACCACATGGTTAATTAATGAGTCAGGGGTGTAATCTAACATATGGTTAGTTATTGAGTCAGGGTAATCCAACCACATGGTTAATTAATGAGTCAGGGTGTAATCCTACTACATGGTTAATTAATGAGTCAGGGTGTAATCCAACCACATGGTTAATTAATGAGTCAGGGTGTAATCTGACCACATGGTTAATTAATGAGTCAGGGTCTAATCCAACCACATGGTTAATTAATGAGTCAGGGTAATCTGACCACATGGTTAATTAATGAGTCAGGGTGTAATCTAAATCATATGGTTAGTTATTGAGTCAGGATGTAATCCAACAGGTTAATTAATGAGTCAGGGTGTAATCCAACCACATGGTTAGTTAATGAGAATCAGGGTGTAATCTGACCACATGGTTAATTCAATGAGTCAGGGTGTAATCAGGGTGTAATCAGGGTGTAATCTGACCACATGGTTAATCAATGAGTCAGGGTGTAATCCAACCACATGGTTAATTAATGAGTCAGGGTGTAATCTGACCATGGTTAATTAATGAGTCAGGGTGTAATCCAACCACATGGTTAATTAATGAGTCAGGTGTAATCCAACCACATGGTTAATTAATGAGTCAGGGTGTAATCAGGGTAATCTGACCACATTTTTAATCAATGAGTCAGGGTGTAATCAGGTGTAATCTGACCACATGGTTAATTAATGAGTCAGGTGTAATCAGGGTGTAATCTGGTTAATCAATGAGTCAGGGTGTAATCTGACCACATGGTTATTAATGAGTCAGGGTGTAATCCAACCACATGGTTAATGAATGAGTCAGGTGTAATCTAATAATATGGTTAGTTATTGAGTCAGGATGTAATCCAACCACATGGTTAATTAATGAGTCAGGGTGTAATCCAACTACATGGTTAATTAATGAGTCAGGGTGTAATCCAACCACATGGTTAATTAATGAGTCAGGGTGTAATCCAATCATATGGTTAGTTAATGAGTCAGGGTGTAAACCAACCACATGGTTAATTAATGAGTCAGGGTGTAATCCAACCACATGGTTAATTAATGAGTCAGGGGTGTAATCCAACCACATGGTTAATTAATGAGTCAGGGTGTAATCTAATCATATGGTTAGTTAATGAGTCAGGATGTAATCCAACCACATGGTTAATTAATGAGTCAGGTGTAATCCAACCGCATGGTTAGTTAATGAGTCAGGGTAATCCAACCACATGGTTAGTTAATGAGTCAGGGTGTAATCCAACCACATGGTTAGTTAATGAGTCAGGTGTAATCCAACCACATGGTTAATTAATGAGTCAGGTGTAATCCAACCACATGGTTAATTAATGAGTCAGGGTGTAATCCAACCGCATGGTTAGTTAATGAGTCAGGGTGTAATCCAACCACATGGTTAGTTAATGAGTAGGGTTAATGAACCAGGTTAGTTAATGAATCCAACCACATGGTTAATTAATGAGTCATGTTGTAATCCAACCACATGGTTAATTAATGAGTCAGGGTGTAATCCAACCACATGGTTAGTTAATGAGTCAGGGTGTAATCCAACCACATGGTTAGTTAATGAGTCAGGGTTAATCCAACCACATGGTTAGTTAATGAGTCAGGGTTTAATCCAACCACATGGTTAATTAATGAGTCAGGGTAATCCAACCACATGGTTAGTTAATGAGTCAGGGTGTAATCCAACCACATGGTTAATTAATGAGTCAGGGTGTAATCTAACTCATGGTTAGTTTTTGAGTCAGGATGTAATCCAACCACATGGTTAATTAATGAGTCAGGTGTAATCCAACTACATGGTTAATTAATGAGTCAGGGTGTAATCCAACCACATGGTTAATTAATGAGTCAGGGTGTAATCTGACCACATAGTTAATTAATGAGTCAGGGTCTAATCCAACCACATGGTTAATTAATGAGTCAGGGTGTAATCTGACCACATGGTTAATGAATGAGTCAGGGTGTAATCTGACCACATGTTTAATTCATGAGGCAGGGTGTAATCTGACCACATGGTCAATTCATGAGGCAGGTGTAATCTGACCACATGGTTAATTAATGAGTCATGTTGTAATCCAACCACATGGTTAATTAATGAGTCAGGTTGTAATCCAACCACATGGTTAGTTAATGAGTCAGGGTGTAATCCAACCACATGGTTAGTTAATGAGTCATGTTGTAATCCAACCACATGGTTAGTTAATGAGTCAGGGTGTAATCCAATCACATGGTTAGTTAATGAGTCAGGTGTAATCTAATCATATGGTTAGTTATTGATCAGGGTGTAATCTGAATGGTTAATGAATGAGTCAGGTGTAATCTAACATATGGTTAGTTATTGAGTCAGGATGTAATCCAACCACATGGTTAATTAATGAGTCAGGGTGTAATCCAACTACATGGTTAATTAATGAGTCAGGGTGTAATCCAACCATGGTTAATTAATGAGTCAGGGTGTAATCTGACCACATAGTTAATTAATGAGTCAGGGTCTAATCCAACCACATGGTTAATTAATGAGTCAGGGTGTAATCTGACCACATGGTTAATGAATGAGTCAGGGTGTAATCTAATCATATGGTTAGTTATTGAGTCAGGATGTAATCCAACCACATGGTTAATTAATGAGTCAGGGTGTAATCCAACTACATGGTTAATTAATGAGTCAGGGTGTAATCCAACCACATGGTTAATTAATGAGTCAGGGTGTAATCCAACCACATGGTTAATTCATGAGGCAGGGTGTAATCTGACCACATGGTCAATTCATGAGTCAGGGTGTAATCTGACCACATGGTTAGTTAATGAGTCAGGGTGTAATCCAACCACATGGTTAGTTAATGAGTCATGTTGTAATCCAACCACATGGTTAGTTAATGAGTCAGGTGTAATCCAATCACATGGTTAGTTAATGAGTCAGGTAATCTAATCATATGGTTAGTTATTGAGTCAGGGTGTAATCTGACCACATGGTTAATGAATGAGTCAGGTGTAATCTAACATATGGTTAGTTATTGAGTCAGGATGTAATCCAACCACATGGTTAATTAATGAGTCAGGTGTAATCCAACTACATGGTTAATTAATGAGTCAGGGTGTAATCCAACCACATGGTTAATTAATGAGTCAGGGTGTAATCTGACCACATAGTTAATTAATGAGTCAGGGTCTAATCCAACCACATGGTTAATTAATGAGTCAGGTGTAATCTGACCACATGGTTAATGAATGAGTCAGGTGTAATCTAATCATATGGTTAGTTATTGAGTCAGGATGTAATCCAACCACATGGTTAATTAATGAGTCAGGCTGTAATCCAACTACATGGTTAATTAATGAGTCAGGGTGTAATCCAACCACATGGTTAATTAATGAGTCAGGGTGTAATCCAACCACATGGTTAATTCATGAGGCAGGGTGTAATCTGACCACATGGTCAATTCATGAGTCAGGGTGTAATCTGACCACATGGTTAGTTAATGAGTCAGGGTGTAATCCAACCACATGGTTAGTTAATGAGTCATGTTGTAATCCAACCACATGGTTAATTAATGAGTCAGGTTGTAATCCAACCGCATGGTTAGTTAATGAGTCAGGGTGTAATCCAACCACATGGTTAATTAATGAGTCATGTTGTAATCCAACCACATGTTTAATTAATGAGTCAGGGTGTAATCCAACCACATGGTTAATTAATGAGTCAGGGTGTAATCCAACCACATGGTTAGTTAATGATTCAGGGTGTAATCCAACCACATGGTTAGTTAATAATGAGTCAGGGTGTAATCCAACCACATGGTTAATTCATGAGGCAGGGTGTAATCTGACCACATGGTTAATTAATGAGTCAGGGTGTAATCGGGTGTAATCTGACCACATGGTTAATCAATGAGTCAGGGTGTAATCCAACCACATGGTTAATTCATGAGGCAGGGTGTAATCTGACCACATGGTTAATTAATGAGTCAGGGTGTAATCTGACAACATGGTTAATTCATGAGGCAGGGTGTAATCTGACCACATGGTTAATTCATGAGGCAGGGTGTAATCTGACCACATGGTTAATTAATGAGGCAGGGTGTAATCTGATCACATGGTTAATTAATGAGTCAGGGTGTAATCTGACCACATGGTTAATTCACGAGGCAGGGTGTAATCTGACCACATGGTTAATTCATGAGTCAGGGTGTAATCTGACCACATGGTTAATTCATGAGTCAGGGTGTAATCTGACCACATGTTTAATCAATGAGGCAGGGTGTAATCTGACCACATGGTTAATTCAAGAGGCAGGGTGTAATCTGACCACATGGTTAATTAATGAGTCAGGGTGTAATCTGACCACATGGTTAATTCACGAGGCAGGGTGTAATCTGACCACATGGTTAATTCATGAGTCAGGGTGTAATCTGACCACATGGTTAATTCATGAGTCAGGGTGTAATCTGACCACATGTTTAATCAATGAGGCAGGGTAATCTGACCACATGGTTAATTCAAGAGGCAGGGTGTAATCTGACCACATGGTTAATTCAATGAGGCAGGGTGTAATCTGACCACATGGTTAATTAATGAGGCAGGGGTGTAATCTGACCACATGGTTAATTAATGAGTCAGGTGTAATCAGGGTGTAATCTGACCACATTTAATTAATGAGTCAGGGTGTAATCAGGGTGTAATCTGACCACATGGTTAATTAATGAGTCAGGGTGTAATCAGGGTGTAATCCAACCACATGGTTAATTAATGAGTCAGGTGTAATCCAACTGGTTAATTAATGAGTCGGGTGTAATCCAACCACATGGTTAATTAATGAGTCAGGGTGTAATCTAATCATATGGTTAGTTATTGAGTCAGGGTGTAAACCAACCACATGGTTTATTCATGAGGCAGGGTGTAATCTGACCACATGGTTAATTAATGAGTCAGGGTGTAATCCAACCACATGGTTAATTAATGAGTCAGGGTAATCTAATCATATGGTTAGTTATTGAGTCAGGATGTAATCCAACCACATGGTTAATTAATGAGTCAGGTTGTAATCCAACCGCATGGTTAGTTAATGAGTAAGGGTGTAATCCAACCACATGGTTAGTTAATGAGTCAGGGTGTAATCCAACCACATGGTTAGTTAATGAGTCAGGGTGTAATCCAACCACATGGTTAATTAATGAGTCATGTTGTAATCCAACCACATGGTTAATTAATGAGTCAGGGTGTAATCCAACCACATGGTTAGTTAATGAGTCAGGGGTGTAATCCAACCACATGGTTAGTTAATGAGTCAGGTGTAATCCAACCACATGGTTAGTTAATGAGTCAGGGTTTAATCCAACCATGGTTAATTAATGAGTCAGGTGTAATTCATATGGTTAGTTATTGAGTCAGGATGTAATCCAACCACATGGTTAATTAATGAGTCAGGTTGTAATCCAACCGCATGGTTAGTTAATGAGTCAGGGTGTAATCCAACCACATGGTTAGTTAATGAGTCAGGGTGTAATCCAACCACATGGTTAGTTAATGAGTCAGGGTGTAATCCAACCACATGGTTAATTAATGAGTCAAGTTGTAATCCAACCACATGGTTAATTAATGAGTCAGGGTGTAATCCAACCACATGGTTAGTTAATGAGTCAGGGTGTAATCCAACCACATGGTTAGTTAATGAGTCAGGGTGTAATCCAACCACATGGTTAGTTAATGAGTCAGGGTTTAATCCAACCACATGGTTAATTAATGAGTCAGGGTGTAATCCAACCACATGGTTAGTTATTGAGTCAGGATGTAATCCAACCATGGTTAATTAATGAGTCAGGGTGTAATCCAACTACATGGTTAATTAATGAGTCGGGGTGTAATCCAACCACATGGTTAATTAATGAGTCAGGGTGTAATCTAATCATATGGTTAGTTATTGAGTCAGGGTGTAAACCAACCACATGGTTTATTCATGAGGCAGGGTGTAATCTGACCACATGGTTAATTAATGAGTCAGGGTGTAATCCAACCACATGGTTAATTAATGAGTCAGGGTGTAATCTAATCATATGGTTAGTTATTGAGTCAGGATGTAATCCAACCACATGGTTAATTAATGAGTCAGGTTGTAATCCCGCATGGTTAGTTAATGAGTAAGGGTGTAATCCAACATGGTTAGTTAATGAGTCAGGGTGTAATCCAACCACATGGTTAGTTAATGAGTCAGGTGTAATCCAACCACATGGTTAATTAATGAGTCATGTTGTAATCCAACCATGGTTAATTAATGAGTCAGGGTGTAATCCAACCACATGGTTAGTTAATGAGTCAGGGTGTAATCTGACCACATGGTTAGTTAATGAGTCAGGGTGTAATCCAACCACATGGTTAGTTAATGAGTCAGGTTTAATCTGACCACATGGTTAATTAATGAGTCAGGGTGTAATCTAATCATATGGTTAGTTATTGAGTCAGGATGTAATCCAACCACATGGTTAATTAATGAGTCAGGTTGTAATCCAACCGCATGGTTAGTTAATGAGTCAGGGTGTAATCCAACCACATGGTTAGTTAATGAGTCAGGTGTAATCCAAACCACATGGTTAGTTAATGAGTCAGGGTGTAATCCAACCACATGGTTAATTAATGAGTCATGTTGTAATCAAACCACATGGTTAATTAATGAGTCAGGGTGTAATCCAACCACATGGTTAGTTAATGAGTCAGGTGTAATCCAACCACATGGTTAGTTAATGAGTCAGGGTGTAATCCAACCACATGGTTAGTTAATGAGTCAGGGTTTAATCCAACCACATGGTTAATTAATGAGTCAGGGTGTGCAATCCAACCACATGGTTAGTTAATGAGTCAGGGTGTAATCCAAATCCACATGGTTAATTAATGAGTCAGGGTGTAATCTAATCATATGGTTAGTTTTTGAGTCAGGATGTAATCCAACCACATGGTTAATTAATGAGTCAGGTGTAATCCAACTACATGGTTAATTAATGAGTCAGGGTGTAATCCAACCACATGGTTAATTAATGAGTCAGGGTGTAATCTGACCACATAGTTAATTAATGAGTCAGGGTCTAATAACCCATGGTTAATTAATGAGTCAGGGTGTAATCTGACCATGGTTAATGAATGAGTCAGGGTGTAATCTGACCACATGTTTAATTCATGAGGCAGGGTGTAATCTGAATGGTCAATTCATGAGGCAGGGTGTAATCTGACCACATGGTTAGTTAATGAGTCATGTTGTAATCCAACCACATGGTTAATTAATGAGTCAGGTTGTAATCCAACCACATGGTTAGTTAATGAGTCAGGGTGTAATCCAACCACATGGTTAGTTAATGAGTCATGTTGTAATCCAACCACATGGTTAGTTAATGAGTCAGGGTAGTTAATGAGTCAGGGTGTAACCACATGGTTAGTTAATGAGTCAGGGTGTAATCCAACCACATGGTTAGTTAATGAGTCAGGGTGGTAAATGAGTCAGGTGCAATCATATGGTTAGTTATTGAGTCAGGTGTAATCTGACCACATGGTTAATGAATGAGTCAGGGTGTAATCTAACATATGGTTAGTTATTGAGTCAGGATGTAATCCAACCACATGGTTAATTAATGAGTCAGGGTGTAATCCAACTACATGGTTAATTAATGAGTCAGGTGTAATCCAACCACATGGTTAATTAATGAGTCAGGGTGTAATCTGACCACATAGTTAATTAATGAGTCAGGGTCTAATCCAACCACATGGTTAATTAATGAGTCAGGTGTAATCTGACCACATGGTTAATGAATGAGTCAGGTGTAATCTAATCATATGGTTAGTTATTGAGTCAGGATGTAATCCAACCACATGGTTAATTAATGAGTCAGGGTGTAATCCAACTACATGGTTAATTAATGAGTCAGGGTGTAATCCAACCACATGGTTAATTAATGAGTCAGGGTGTAATCCAACCACATGGTTAATTCATGAGGCAGGGTGTAATCTGACCACATGGTCAATTCATGAGTCAGGGTGTAATCTGACCACATGGTTAGTTAATGAGTCAGGGTGTAATCCAACCACATGGTTAGTTAATGAGTCATGTTGTAATCCAACCACATGGTTAGTTAATGAGTCAGGGTGTAATCCAATCACATGGTTAGTTAATGAGTCAGGGTGTAATCTAATCATATGGTTAGTTATTGAGTCAGGGTGTAATCTGACCACATGGTTAATGAATGAGTCAGGTGTAATCTAACATATGGTTAGTTATTGAGTCAGGATGTAATCCAACCACATGGTTAATTAATGAGTCAGGGTGTAATCCAACTACATGGTTAATTAATGAGTCAGGGTGTAATCAACCACATGGTTAATTAATGAGTCAGGGTGTAATCTGACCACATAGTTAATTAATGAGTCAGGGTCTAATCCAACCACATGGTTAATTAATGAGTCAGGGTGTAATCTGACCACATGGTTAATGAATGAGTCAGGGTGTAATCTAATCATATGGTTAGTTATTGAGTCAGGATGTAATCCAACCACATGGTTAATTAATGAGTCAGGGTGTAATCCAACTACATGGTTAATTAATGAGTCAGGGTGTAATCCAACCACATGGTTAATTAATGAGTCAGGGTGTAATCCAACCACATGGTTAATTCATGAGGCAGGGTGTAATCTGACCACATGGTCAATTCATGAGTCAGGGTGTAATCTGGGTTAGTTAATGAGTCAGGGTGTAATCCAACCACATGGTTAGTTAATGAGTCATGTTGTAATCCAACCACATGGTTAATTAATGAGTCAGGTTGTAATCCAACCACATGGTTAATTCATGAGGCAGGGTGTAATCTGACCACATGGTTAATTCATGAGGCAGGGTGTAATCTGACCACATGGTTAATTCATGAGTCAGGTGTAATCAGGGTGTAATCTGCCCACATGGTTAATTCATGAGTCAGGGTGTAATCTGACCACATGGTTAATTCATGAGGCAGGGTGTAATCTGACCACATGGTTAATTCATGAGTCAGGGTGTAATCTGACCACATGGTTAATTAATGAGTCAGGGTGTAATCTGACCACATGGTTAATTCATGAGTCAGGGTGTAATCAGGGTGTAATCTGACCACATGTTTAATCAATGAGGCAGGGTGTAATCTGACCACATGGTTCATTCAAGAGGCAGGGTGTAATCTGACCACATGGTTCATTCATGAGGCAGGGTGTAATCTGACCACATGCTTAATTAATGAGTCAGGTGTAATCTGACCACATGGTTAATTCATGAGGCAGGGTGTAATCTGACCACATGGTTAATTAATGAGTCAGGGTGTAATCTGACCACATGGTTAATTCATGAGGCAGGGTTGGAATCTGACCACATGGTTAATTCATGAGGCAGGGTGTAATCTGACCACATGGTTAATCAATGAGTCAGGGTGTAATCAGGGTGTAATCTGACCACATGGTTAATCAATGAGGCAGGGTGTAATCTGACCACATGGTTAATTAATGAGTCAGGGTGTAATCAGGGTGTAATCTGACCACATGGTTAATCAATGAGGCAGGGTGTAATCTGACCACATGGTTAATTAATGAGTCAGGGTGTAATCTGACCACATGGTTAATCAATGAGGCAGGGTGTAATCTGACCACATGGTTAATTAATTTGGCAGGGTGTTATCTGACCACATGGTTAATTAATGAGTCAGGGTGTAATCAGGGTGTAATCTGACCACATGGTTAATCAATGAGTCAGGGTGTAATCTGACCACATGGTTAATTAATGTGTCAGGGTGTAATCCAACCACATGGTTAATTAATGAGTCAGGGTGTAATCAGGGTGTAATCTGACCACATGGTTAATCAATGAGTCAGGGTGTAATCTGACCACATGGTTAATTAATGAGTCAGGGTGTAATCCAACCACATGGTTAATTCATGAGGCAGGGTGTAATCTGACCACATGGTTAATTCATGAGTCAGGGTGTAATCCAATCATATGGTTAGTTAATGAGTCAGGTGTAATTCATATGGTTAGTTATTGAGTCAGGGTGTAATCTGACCACATGGTTAATGAATGAGTCAGGGTGTAATCTAACATATGGTTAGTTATTGAGTCAGGATGTAATCCAACCACATGGTTAATTAATGAGTCAGGGTGTAATCCTACTACATGGTTAATTAATGAGTCAGGGTGTAATCCAACCACATGGTTAATTAATGAGTCAGGGTGTAATCTGACCACATAGTTAATTAATGAGTCAGGGTCTAATCCAACCACATGGTTAATTAATGAGTCAGGGTGTAATCTGACCACATGGTTAATGAATGAGTCATGTAGTCAATCATATGGTTAGTTATTGAGTCAGGATGTAATCCAACCACATGGTTAATTAATGAGTCAGGGTGTAATCCAACCACATGGTTAGTTAATGACTCAGGGTGTAATCCAACCACATGGTTAATTAATGAATCAGGGTGTAATCTGACCACATGGTTAATTCATGAGGCAGGGTGTAATCTGACCACATGGTTAATTCATGAGTCAGGGTGTAATCAGGGTGTAATCTGACCACATGGTTAATCAATGAGGCAGGGTGTAATCTGACCACATGGTTAATTAATGAGTCAGGGTGTAATCTGACCACATGGTTAATCAATGAGGCAGGGTGTAATCTGACCACATGGTTAATTAATGAGGCAGGGTGTAATCTGACCACATGGTTAATTAATGAGTCAGGGTGTAATCAGGGTGTAATCTGACCACATTTTTAATCAATGAGTCAGGGTGTAATCAGGGTGTAATCTGACCACATGTTTAATTAATGAGTCAGGGTGTAATCAGGGTGTAATCTGACCACATGGTTAATCAATGAGTCAGGGTGTAATCTGACCACATGGTTCATTCATGAGGCAGGGTGTAATCTGACCACATGCTTAATTAATGAGTCAGGGTGTAATCTGACCACATGGTTAATTAATGAGGCAGGGTGTAATCTGACCACATGGTTAATTAATGAGTCAGGGTGTGTAATCAATGAGTCAGGTGACCACATGGTTAATTCATGAGGCAGGGTGTAATCTGACCACATGCTTAATTAATGAGTCAGGGTGTAATCTGACCACATGGTTAATTCATGAGGCAGGGTGTAATCTGACCACATGGTTAATTAATGAGTCAGGGTGTAATCTGACCACATGGTTAATTCATGAGGCAGGGTGTAATCTGACCACATGGTTAATTCATGAGGCATGTGGAATCTGACCACATGGTTAATTCATGAGGCAGGTGTAATCTGACCACATGGTTAATCAATGAGTCAGGGTAATCAGGGTAATCTGACCACATGGTTAATCAATGAGGCAGGGTGTAATCTGACCACATGGTTAATTAATGAGTCAGGGTGTAATCAGGGTGTAATCTGACCACATGGTTAATCAATGAGGCAGGGTGTAATCTGACCACATGGTTAATTAATGAGTCAGGGTGTAATCTGACCACATGGTTAATCAATGAGGCAGGGTGTAATCTGACCACATGGTTAATTAATTTGGCAGGGTGTTATCTGACCACATGGTTAATTAATGAGTCAGGGTGTAATCAGGGTGTAATCTGACCATGGTTAATCAATGAGTCAGGGTGTAATCTGACCACATGGTTAATTAATGAGTCAGGGTGTAATCCAACCACATGGTTAATTAATGAGTCAGGTGTAATCAGGTGTAATCTGACCACATGGTTAATCAATGAGTCAGGGTGTAATCTGACCACATGGTTAATTAATGAGTCAGGGTGTAATCCAACCACATGGTTAATTCATGAGGCAGGGTGTAATCTGACCACATGGTTAATTCATGAGTCAGGGTGTAATCCAATCACATGGTTAGTTAATGAGTCAGGGTGTAATCTAATCATATGGTTAGTTATTGAGTCAGGGTGTAATCTGACCACATGGTTAATGAATGAGTCAGGGTGTAATCTAACATATGGTTAGTTATTGAGTCAGGATGTAATCCAACCACATGGTTAATTAATGAGTCAGGGTGTAATCCTACTACATGGTTAATTAATGAGTCAGGGTGTAATCCAACCACATGGTTAATTAATGAGTCAGGTGTAATCTGACCACATAGTTAATTAATGAGTCAGGGTCTAATCCAACCACATGGTTAATTAATGAGTCAGGTGTAATCTGACCACATGGTTAATGAATGAGTCAGGTGTAATCTAATCATATGGTTAGTTATTGAGTCAGGATGTAATCCAACCACATGGTTAATTAATGAGTCAGGGTGTAATCCAACCACATGGTTAGTTAATGACTCAGGGTGTAATCCAACCACATGGTTAATTAATGAATCAGGGTGTAATCTGACCACATGGTTAATTCATGAGGCAGGGTGTAATCTGACCACATGGTTAATTCATGAGTCAGAGTAATCAGGGTGTAATCTGACCACATGGTTAATCAATGAGGCAGGGTGTAATCTGACCACATGGTTAATTAATGAGTCAGGGTGTAATCTGACCACATGGTTAATCAATGAGGCAGGGTGTAATCTGACCACATGGTTAATTAATGAGGCAGGGTGTAATCTGACCACATGGTTAATTAATGAGTCAGGTGTAATCAGGGTTAATCTGACCACATTTTTAATCAATGAGTCAGGGTGTAATCAGGGTGTAATCTGACCACATGGTTAATTAATGAGTCAGGTGTAATCAGGGTGTAATCTGACCACATGGTTAATCAATGAGTCAGGGTGTAATCTGACCACATGGTTCATTAATGAGTCAGGGTGTAATCCAACCACATGGTTAATGAATGAGTCAGGTGTAATCTAATAATATGGTTAGTTATTGAGTCAGGATGTAATCCAACCACATGGTTAATTAATGAGTCAGGTGTAATCCAACTACATGGTTAATTAATGAGTCGGGGTGTAATCCAACCACATGGTTAATTAATGAGTCAGGGTGTAATCTAATCATATGGTTAGTTATTGAGTCAGGGTGTAAACCAACCACATGGTTTATTCATGAGGCAGGGTGTAATCTGACCACATGGTTAATTAATGAGTCAGGGTGTAATCCAACCACATGGTTAATTAATGAGTCAGGGTGTAATCTAATCATATGGTTAGTTATTGAGTCAGGATGTAATCCAACCACATGGTTAATTAATGAGTCAGGTTGTAATCCAACCGCATGGTTAGTTAATGAGTAAGGGTGTAATCCAACCACATGGTTAGTTAATGAGTCAGGGTGTAATCCAACCACATGGTTAGTTAATGAGTCAGGGTGTAATCTGACCACATGGTTAATGAATGAGTCAGGGTGTAATCTAATCATATGGTTAGTTATTGAGTCAGGATGTAATCCAACCACATGGTTAATTAATGAGTCAGGGTGTAATCCAACCACATGGTTAGTTAATGACTCAGGGTGTAATCCAACCACATGGTTAATTAATGAATCAGGGTGTAATCTGACCACATGGTTAATTCATGAGGCAGGGTGTAATCTGACCACATGGTTAATTCATGAGTCAGGGTGTAATCAGGGTGTAATCTGACCACATGGTTAATCAATGAGGCAGGGTGTAATCTGACCACATGGTTAATTAATGAGTCAGGGTGTAATCTGACCACATGGTTAATCAATGAGGCAGGGTGTAATCTGACCACATGGTTAATTAATGAGGCAGGGTGTAATCTGACCACATGGTTAATTAATGAGTCAGGGTGTAATCAGGGTGTAATCTGACCACATTTTTAATCAATGAGTCAGGGTGTAATCAGGGTGTAATCTGACCACATGGTTAATTAATGAGTCAGGGTGTAATCAGGGTGTAATCTGACCACATGGTTAATCAATGAGTCAGGGTGTAATCTGACCACATGGTTCATTAATGAGTCAGGGTGTAATCCAACCACATGGTTAATGAATGAGTCAGGGTGTAATCTAATAATATGGTTAGTTATTGAGTCAGGATGTAATCCAACCACATGGTTAATTAATGAGTCAGGGTGTAATCCAACTACATGGTTAATTAATGAGTCGGGGTGTAATCCAACCACATGGTTAATTAATGAGTCAGGGTGTAATCTAATCATATGGTTAGTTATTGAGTCAGGGTGTAAACCAACCACATGGTTTATTCATGAGGCAGGGTGTAATCTGACCACATGGTTAATTAATGAGTCAGGGTGTAATCCAACCACATGGTTAATTAATGAGTCAGGGTGTAATCTAATCATATGGTTAGTTATTGAGTCAGGATGTAATCCAACCACATGGTTAATTAATGAGTCAGGTTGTAATCCAACCGCATGGTTAGTTAATGAGTAAGGGTGTAATCCAACCACATGGTTAGTTAATGAGTCAGGGTGTAATCCAACCACATGGTTAGTTAATGAGTCAGGGTGTAATCCAACCACATGGTTAATTAATGAGTCAGGGTGTAATCCAACCACATGGTTAATTAATGAGTCATGTTGTAATCCAACCACATGGTTAATTAATGAGTCAGGGTGTAATCCAACCACATGGTTAGTTAATGAGTCAGGGTGTAATCCAACCACATGGTTAGTTAATGAGTCAGGGTGTAATCCAACCACATGGTTAGTTAATGAGTCAGGGTTTAATCCAACCACATGGTTAATTAATGAGTCAGGGTGTAATCCAACCACATGGTTAATTAATGAGTCATGTTGTAATCCAACCACATGGTTAATTAATGAGTCAGGGTGTAATCCAACCACATGGTTAGTTAATGAGTCAGGGTGTAATCCAATCACATGGTTAGTTAATGAGTCAGGGTGTAATCCAACCACATGGTTAGTTAATGAGTCAGGGTTTAATCCAACCACATGGTTAATTAATGAGTCAGGGTGTAATCTAATCATATGGTTAGTTATTGAGTCAGGATGTAATCCAACCACATGGTTAATTAATGAGTCAGGTTGTAATCCAACCGCATGGTTAGTTAATGAGTCAGGGTGTAATCCAATCACATGGTTAGTTAATGAGTCAGGGTGTAATCCAACCACATGGTTAGTTAATGAGTCAGGGTGTAATCCAACCACATGGTTAATTAATGAGTCATGTTGTAATCCAACCACATGGTTAATTAATGAGTCAGGGTGTAATCAACCACATGGTTAGTTAATGAGTCAGGGTGTAATCCAACCACATGGTTAGTTAATGAGTCAGGGTGTAATCCAACCACATGGTTAGTTAATGAGTCAGGGTTTAATCCAACCACATGGTTAATTAATGAGTCAGGGTGTAATCCAACCACATGGTTAGTTAATGAGTCAGGGTGTAATCCAACCACATGGTTAATTAATGAGTCAGGGTGTAATCTGACCACATAGTTAATTAATGAGTCAGGGTCTAATCCAACCACATGGTTAATTAATGAGTCAGGGTGTAATCTGACCACATGGTTAATGAATGAGTCAGGGTGTAATCTGACCACATGTTTAATTCATGAGGCAGGGTGTAATCTGACCACATGGTCAATTCATGAGGCAGGGTGTAATCTGACCACATGGTTAGTTAATGAGTCATGTTGTAATCCAACCACATGGTTAATTAATGAGTCAGGTTGTAATCCAACCACATGGTTAGTTAATGAGTCAGGGTGTAATCCAACCACATGGTTAGTTAATGAGTCATGTTGTAATCCAACCACATGGTTAGTTAATGAGTCAGGGTGTAATCCAATCACATGGTTAGTTAATGAGTCAGGGTGTAATCTAATCATATGGTTAGTTATTGAGTCAGGGTGTAATCTGACCACATGGTTAATGAATGAGTCAGGGTGTAATCTAACATATGGTTAGTTATTGAGTCAGGATGTAATCCAACCACATGGTTAATTAATGAGTCAGGTGTAATCCAACTACATGGTTAATTAATGAGTCAGGGTGTAATCCAACCACATGGTTAATTAATGAGTCAGGGTGTAATCTGACCACATAGTTAATTAATGAGTCAGGGTCTAATCCAACCACATGGTTAATTAATGAGTCAGGGTGTAATCTGACCACATGGTTAATGAATGAGTCAGGGTGTAATCTAATCATATGGTTAGTTATTGAGTCAGGATGTAATCCAACCACATGGTTAATTAATGAGTCAGGGTGTAATCCAACTACATGGTTAATTAATGAGTCAGGGTGTAATCCAACCACATGGTTAATTAATGAGTCAGGGTGTAATCCAACCACATGGTTAATTCATGAGGCAGGGTGTAATCTGACCACATGGTCAATTCATGAGTCAGGGTGTAATCTGACCACATGGTTAGTTAATGAGTCAGGGTGTAATCCAACCACATGGTTAGTTAATGAGTCATGTTGTAATCCAACCACATGGTTAGTTAATGAGTCAGGGTGTAATCCAATCACATGGTTAGTTAATGAGTCAGGGTGTAATCTAATCATATGGTTAGTTATTGAGTCAGGGTGTAATCTGACCACATGGTTAATGAATGAGTCAGGGTGTAATCTAACATATGGTTAGTTATTGAGTCAGGATGTAATCCAACCACATGGTTAATTAATGAGTCAGGGTGTAATCCAACTACATGGTTAATTAATGAGTCAGGGTGTAATCCAACCACATGGTTAATTAATGAGTCAGGGTGTAATCTGACCACATAGTTAATTAATGAGTCAGGGTCTAATCCAACCACATGGTTAATTAATGAGTCAGGGTGTAATCTGACCACATGGTTAATGAATGAGTCAGGGTGTAATCTAATCATATGGTTAGTTATTGAGTCAGGATGTAATCCAACCACATGGTTAATTAATGAGTCAGGGTGTAATCCAACTACATGGTTAATTAATGAGTCAGGGTGTAATCCAACCACATGGTTAATTAATGAGTCAGGGTGTAATCCAACCACATGGTTAATTCATGAGGCAGGGTGTAATCTGACCACATGGTCAATTCATGAGTCAGGGTGTAATCTGACCACATGGTTAGTTAATGAGTCAGGGTGTAATCCAACCACATGGTTAGTTAATGAGTCATGTTGTAATCCAACCACATGGTTAATTAATGAGTCAGGTTGTAATCCAACCGCATGGTTAGTTAATGAGTCAGGGTGTAATCCAACCACATGGTTAATTAATGAGTCATGTTGTAATCCAACCACATGTTTAATTAATGAGTCAGGGTGTAATCCAACCACATGGTTAATTAATGAGTCAGGGTGTAATCCAACCACATGGTTAGTTAATGATTCAGGGTGTAATCCAACCACATGGTTAGTTAATAATGAGTCAGGGTGTAATCCAACCACATGGTTTATTCATGAGGCAGGGTGTAATCTGACCACATGGTTAATTAATGAGTCAGGGTGTAATCGGGGTGTAATCTGACCACATGGTTAATCAATGAGTCAGGGTGTAATCCAACCACATGGTTAATTCATGAGGCAGGGTGTAATCTGACCACATGGTTAATTAATGAGTCAGGGTGTAATCTGACAACATGGTTAATTCATGAGGCAGGGTGTAATCTGACCACATGGTTAATTCATGAGGCAGGGTGTAATCTAACCACATGGTTAATTCATGAGGCAGGGTGTAATCTGACCACATGGTTAATTCATGAGGCAGGGTGTAATCTGACCACATGGTTAATTAATGAGGCAGGGTGTAATCTGATCACATGGTTAATTAATGAGTCAGGGTGTAATCTGACCACATGGTTAATTCACGAGGCAGGGTGTAATCTGACCACATGGTTAATTCATGAGTCAGGGTGTAATCTGACCACATGGTTAATTCATGAGTCAGGGTGTAATCTGACCACATGTTTAATCAATGAGGCAGGGTGTAATCTGACCACATGGTTAATTCAAGAGGCAGGGTGTAATCTGACCACATGGTTAATTCAATGAGGCAGGGTGTAATCTGACCACATGGTTAATTCATGAGGCAGGGTGTAATCTGACCACATGGTTAATTCATGAGTCAGGGTGTAATCAGGGTGTAATCTGCCCACATGGTTAATTCATGAGTCAGGGTGTAATCTGACCACATGGTTAATTCATGAGGCAGGGTGTAATCTGACCACATGGTTAATTCATGAGTCAGGGTGTAATCTGACCACATGGTTAATTAATGAGTCAGGGTGTAATCTGACCACATGGTTAATTCATGAGTCAGGGTGTAATCAGGGTGTAATCTGACCACATGTTTAATCAATGAGGCAGGGTGTAATCTGACCACATGGTTCATTCAAGAGGCAGGGTGTAATCTGACCACATGGTTCATTCATGAGGCAGGGTGTAATCTGACCACATGCTTAATTAATGAGTCAGGGTGTAATCTGACCACATGGTTAATTCATGAGGCAGGGTGTAATCTGACCACATGGTTAATTCATGAGGCATGGTGGAATCTGACCACATGGTTAATTCATGAGGCAGGGTGTAATCTGACCACATGGTTAATTCATGAGTCAGGGTGTAATCAGGGTGTAATCTGACCACATGGTTAATCAATGAGGCAGGGTGTAATCTGACCACATGGTTAATTAATGAGTCAGGGTGTAATCAGGGTGTAATCTGACCACATGGTTAATCAATGAGGCAGGGTGTAATCTGACCACATGGTTAATTAATGAGTCAGGGTGTAATCTGACCACATGGTTAATCAATGAGGCAGGGTGTAATCTGACCACATGGTTAATTAATTTGGCAGGGTGTTATCTGACCACATGGTTAATTAATGAGTCAGGGTGTAATCAGGGTGTAATCTGACCACATGGTTAATCAATGAGTCAGGGTGTAATCTGACCACATGGTTAATTAATGTGTCAGGGTGTAATCCAACCACATGGTTAATTAATGAGTCAGGGTGTAATCAGGGTGTAATCTGACCACATGGTTAATCAATGAGTCAGGGTGTAATCTGACCACATGGTTAATTAATGAGTCAGGGTGTAATCCAACCACATGGTTAATTCATGAGGCAGGGTGTAATCTGACCACATGGTTAATTCATGAGTCAGGGTGTAATCTGACCACATGGTTAATTAATGAGTCAGGGTTTAATCTGACCACATGGTTAATTCATGAGTCAGCGTGTAATCAGGGTGTAATCTGACCACATGTTTAATCAATGAGGCAGGGTGTAATCTGACCACATGGTTAATTCAAGAGGCAGGGTGTAATCTGACCACATGGTTAATTCATGAGGCAGGGTGTAATCTGACCACATGGTTAATTAATTAGTCAGGGTGTAATCTGACCACATGGTTAATTCATGAGGCAGGGTGTAATCTGACCACATGGTTAATTAATGAGTCAGGGTGTAATCTGACCACATGGTTAATTCATGAGGCAGGGTGTAATCTGACCAAATGGATAATTCATGAGGCATGGTGTAATCTGACCACATGGTTCATTCATGAGTCAGGGTGTAATCCAACCACATGGTTAATTAATGAGTCAGGGTGTAATCAGGGTGTAATCTGACCACATGGTTAATTAATGAGTCAGGGTGTAATCAGGGTGTAATCTGACCACATGGTTAATCAATGAGTCAGGGTGTAATCTGACCACATGGTTCATTAATGAGTCAGGGTGTAATCCAACCACATGGTTAATTAATGAGTCAGGGTGTAATCAGGGTGTAATCTGACCACATGGTTAATTAATGAGTCAGGGTGTAATCAGGGTGTAATCTGACCACATGGTTAATCAATGAGGCAGGGTGTAATCTGACCACATGGTTAATTAATGAGTCAGGGTGTAATCTGACCACATGGTTAATCAATGAGGCAGGGTGTAATCAGGGTGTAATCTGACCACATGGTTAATCAATGAGTCAGGGTGTAATCTGACCACATGGTTAATTAATGAGTCAGGGTGTAATCCAACCACATGGTTAATTAATGAGTCAGGGTGTAATCAGGGTGTAATCTGACCACATGGTTAATTAATGAGTCAGGGTGTAATCAGGGTGTAATCTGACCACATGGTTAATTAATGAGTCAGGGTGTAATCAGGGTGTAATCTGACCACATGGTTAATCAATGAGTCAGGGTGTAATCTGACCACATGGTTCATTAATGAGTCAGGGTGTAATCCAACCACATGGTTAATTAATGAGTCAGGGTGTAATCAGGGTGTAATCTGACCACATGGTTAATTAATGAGGCAGGATGTAATCCAACCACATGGTTAATGAATGAGTCAGGGTGTAATCTGACCACATGGTTAATTAATGAGTCAGGGTGTAATCAGGGTGTAATCTGACCACATGGTTAATTAATGAGGCAGGATGTAATCCAACCACATGGTTAATGAATGAGTCAGGGTGTAATCTGACCACATGGTTAAGTCATGAGGCAGGGTGTAATCCAACCACATGGTTAATAAATGAGGCAGGGTGTATTCCCTTTCTATACCCAGCTTCCCTCCCCTACTCTACCCTTTCAATGCCCAGCTTCCCCGCCTACCTAACCCCCCACAGCACCCTGGTCAACCCCCTAGTCAGACCAGATTTGTGGGAGGAGGGTTGGCCCATGGTACTGGAGGTGCAACACACTGTAGGTTCCAGTTGCTATCGGCTGGAGTTGTACACTACACTGTGGGTTCCAGTTGCTAGGGACTGGAGATGTACACTACACTGTGGGTTCCAGTTGCTAGGGGCTGTAGATGTACACTACACTGTGGGTTCCAGTTGCTAGGGGCTGGAGATGTACACTACACTGTGGGTTCCAGTTGCTAGGGGCTGGAGATGTACACTACACTGTGGGTTCCAGTTGCTAGGGACTGTAGATGTACACTACACTGTGGGTTCCAGTTGCTAGGGACTGGAGACGTACACTACACTGTGGGTTCCAGTTGCTAGGGACTGTAGAGGTACACTACATTGTGGGTTCCAGTTGCTAGGGGCTGTAGATGTACACTACACTGTGGGTTCCAGTCAGTTGGTTAGCATATAGCTGCTTTATATCTAATGTTGTTAGAGGCATGTATGCACTTGCTTTAGTTGAGCTGTTGGGAAAGTGAAGTCAATCAGATGGGTCTCAAATGTTTTATTTAGATTCAAGTTTTGTATTATGTACTGCTGCCATCAGAGGAAGGACTGATAGATAATGTGCCATTGTCTGTGCTCGATAAAATTGATTTACTGAAATAAATGTCATACATTTTCTATGCAACCTCCAGGAGGACAGCGTTGCCTTCCTGTACAACGAGGGCAACAGCCAAGCAAAGTGACAACATCATTGTAAGGGCTCTCGTCGTAATGAGGATCGGACCAAAGCGCGGCGTGGTAAGTGTTCATGATTTTCTTAGATCAAAAAACACTCAAACAAAATAAACAAGAGTGAAACCCGAAACAGTTCTGCAAGGTGCATAAACTAGACAGAAAACAACTACCCACAAAAACCAGGTTGAAAAAAGGCTGCCTAAGTATGATTCCCAATCAGAGACATCGATAGACTGATAGAGATTGAGGACTATACCCGGCCAAAACATAGAAACAGAAAACATAGAAATAAAGAAACTAGAATGCCCATGCCCATCTCATCCAGTCCCCCGAGGTTGAGATGGATGGTGAGCAGAGCACTGCGATGACACTGAAAGGTATTTTAAAATTAGATTGCACTTTTACATGCAATTAAATGAAACCAATTAATTGAAATTAAATTCAGTAAATATTTAGCTCCAAGAGTCAATGCATTGCTGGGTAGACAATCTATAACCAACATTATGGATACTTGACTACAACGTGTAGGCTTTTGATTTACTGTTCCTTCAGAAAGTATTTGTACTCCTTGACTTATTCAAGGAGTATGAAGAGCCTGAATTCAAAATGGATTAAAAAATATATATATTTCAACCAATCAACGCCCCGTAATGACAAATAATGACAAAGTTAAACTTTTTTATGTTCGATTTTCCCCAAACATGACGCTTTT
Source organism: Oncorhynchus nerka (assembly GCF_034236695.1). Classification (NCBI taxonomy): domain Eukaryota; kingdom Metazoa; phylum Chordata; class Actinopteri; order Salmoniformes; family Salmonidae; genus Oncorhynchus; species Oncorhynchus nerka. The sequence continues at coordinate 102,738,054 of NC_088410.1, read as the reverse complement.
GTATTCAGGACTTCAAGTTAAATTTATTTAGCACATTTCTTGCAGTTTTTTTTAAGTGCCATTTTTGCAAACAATATGCATGTTTAGGAGTATTTTTTATTCTGTACAGGCTTCCTCTTTTTACTCTGTCATTTAGGTTAGTGTTGTGGAGTAACTACAATGTTGTTGATGCATCCTCAGTGTTCTCCTATCACAGCCATTAAACTCTGTCATTTAGGTTAGTATTGTGGAGTAACTACAATGTTGTTGATCCATCCTCAGTGTTCTCCTATCACAGCCATTAAACTCTGTCATTCAGGTTAGTATTGTGTAGTAACTACAATGTTGATCCATCTTTAGTTTTCTCCTATTACAGCTATTAAGCTGTTTTAAAGTCACTTTTGGCCTCATTTCCCAGGACATAGACATATCTGATATTGTCAGAAAGCTTAAATACTTGTTAATCTAACTGCACTGTCCAGTACCAGTAGTACTGTCCACATTACAGTAGCTACTACTATGAAAGAATACCATGCTATCGTTTGAGGATAGTGCACTGTTCTGAACTTGAAAAGTTATTAATAAACCAATTAAGCAGTCTTGATACAACATTTTGAACATAAATTCAATGGTTCATTGGATCAGTCTAAAACTTTGTACTAATCTAAATTGCAGCTGGGCTGGAATAATACATGATGGACTTTTCTCTTGCATTTCAAAGATGATGGTACAAAAGAAATACAAAATAATGTTTTTTTTCTTCTTTTTATTATCTTTTACAATATATATTGTGTTATATTCTCCGACACTCCTTTCACATTTCCACAAACTTCAAAGTGTTTCCTTTCAAATGGTACCAAGAAAATGCATATCCTTGTTTCAGGGTCTGCGTTACAGGCAGTTAGATTTGGGTATGTAATTTTAGCAGATTTTGTTTTTTTAAAGGGTCCGATCCTGAAGAGGTTTTAAGCACCTCTTTAGGCTTGCCATTACAGTAATACATTATACATTCAGGATGTAATACAACAAAATGTGTGAATACTTTCTGAAGGCACTGTACCTAGAATAAGACACGAGATACAAACACACAACAACATCGCATGTGAATACATCTTTCAATGCGTCAATACTGACCACAAAACCCAAGTTCAAAACAAATTTTAATTTGTCGCATGTGCCGAGTGTAGGTCTAGACCGTAAAATGCTGCTGAAGAGAACACTAAACAGAGTTTCCAGAACCCACAGGCAGTCCTCTGTTCCACTCTCGCCCTGTAACAAACAATATACATATCACCATCACCACTGTCTGCTAACTTGACCCATATCATATCATAACATACATTCTGACTGTACGGATCAACAGTGGAGCTTGATGCCAGTATCTGATGAGGACATTCACCATATAAACAGGTCTACTGCCCAGTATCTGATGAGGACATTCACCATATAAACAGGTCTACTGCCCAGTATCTGATGAGGACATTCACCATATAAACAGGTCTATTGCCCAGTATCTGATGAGGACATTCACCATATAAACAGGTCTATTGCCCAGTATCTGATGAGGACATTCACCATATAAACAGGTCTACTGCCCAGTATCTGATGAGGACATTCACCATATAAACAGGTCTATTGCCCAGTATCTGATGAGGACATTCAACATAAGAGTGGGGCGACAGGTAGCCTAGTGGTTAGAGCGTTAGACTAATAACCCGAAAGGTTGCTTGATCAAATCCCTGAGCTGACAAGGTAAAAATCTGTTGTTCAGGGGGCAGAACGACAGATTTTTACCTTTTCAGCTCAGGGATTCAATCCAGCAACCTTTCGGTTTCTGCCCCAACACCGCAAGGCTACCTGCCGGCCCAGCCACAATAGTCAGCCACAACATTAACAATGTCTACACTGTATTTCTGATCCATTTATGTTATTTTAATGGACAAAAAAGTTGCTTTTCTTTCAAAAACAAGGACCCCAAACGTTTGAATGGTAGTGTATATATGCTATCAGTCCAAATGTTTGGACACACCTTCTCATTGTCGTTTTTTATTTTATTTCTACATTGTAGAATAACAGTGAAGACATCAAAGCTCTGAAATAACACATATTGAATCATGTAGTAACCAAATATATTTTACATTTTAAATTCTAGTCAGGTAGGGGTTAATCAATATATCAATCCATTTATAAATCAATCAAACATGTGATTGAGTCCGCCTCTGTAGACTACCTTATGCTGCAACAAGTCAGGTAATCAATACATCTATCAATCAACAGTACCTCATCAATAGTACCGCGGTCATCCCTCTCGTCATAAGAGGATACACTCTAGACCCAAACTGCTAAAGACCTATATCTATCCTACCCTGCCTTTCTAATGTCTTCGAAAGCCAAGTTAACAAAGAGATGACCAACCATTTCGAATCCCACCGTACCTTCTCCGCTATGCAATCTGGTTTCAGAGCTGGTCATGGGTGCACCTCAGCCACGCTCAAGGTCCTAAACAATATCATAACCGCCATCGATAAGAGACAATACTGTGCAGCTGAATTCATCGACCTGGCCAAGGCTTTCGACTCTGTCAATCACCACATTCTTATCGGCAGACTCAACAGCCTTGGTTTCTCAAATGACTGCCTCGCCTGGTTCACCAACTACTTCTCAGATATAGTTCAGTGTGTCAAATTGGAGGGCCTGTTGTCCGGACCTCTGGCAGTCTCTATGGGGGTGCCACAGGGTTAAATTCTCGGGCCGACTCTCTTCTCTGTAGACATCAATGAGGTCGCTCTTGCTGCTGGTGATTCTCTGATCCACCTCTACGCAGACGACAACATTCTGTATACTTCTGGCCCTTCTTTAGACACTGTGTTAACTAACCTCCAGACGAGCTTCAATGCCATACCACTCTCCTTCCGTGGCCTCCAACTGCTCTTAAATGCAAGTAAACTAAATGCATTCTCTTCAACAGTTCGCTGTCTGCACCTGCCCGCCCGACTAGTATCACTACCCTGGACGGTTCTGACTGAGAATATGTGGACAACTACAAATACCTAGGTGTCTGTTTAGACTGTAAACTCTCCTTCCAGACTCACATTAAGCATCTCCAATCCAAAATTAAATCTAGAATTGTCTTCCTATTTCGCAACAAAGCATCCTTCACTCATACTGCCAAACATACCCTCGTAAAACTGACCATCCTACCGATCCTCGATGTCATTTACGAAATAGCCTCCAACAATCTACTCAAAAAACTGGATGCAGTCTATCACAGTGCCATATGTTTTATCACCAAAGCCCCATATACTACCCACCACTGTGACCTGTATGCTTTCGTTGGCTGGCCCTCGCTTCATACTCGTAGCCAAACCCACTGGCTCCAGGTCATCTACAAGTCTTTGCTAGGTAAAGCCCCGCCTTATCTCAGCTCACTGGTCACCATAGCAGCACCCATCCGTAGCACGCGCTCCAGCAGGTACAGTGCCTTGCGAAAGTATTCGGCCCCCTTGAACTTTGCGACCTTTTGCCACATTTCAGGCTTCAAACATAAAGATATAAAACTCTATTTCTTTGTGAAGAATCAACAACAAGTGGGACACAATCATGAAGTGAATCAACATTTATTAGATATTTCAAACTTTTTTAACAAATCAAAAACTGAAAAATTGGGCGTGCAAAATTATTCAGCCCCTTTACTTTCAGTGCAGCAAACTCTCTCCAGAAGTTCAGTGAGGATCTCTGAATGATCCAATGTTGACCTAAATGACTAATGATGATAAATTCAATCCACCTGTGTGTAATCAAGTCTCCGTATAAATGCACCTGCACAGTGATAGTCTCAGAGGTCCGTTAAAAGCGCAGAGAGCATCATGAAGAACAAGGAACACACCAGGCAGGTCCGAGATACTGTTGTGAAGAAGTTTAAAGCCAGATTTGGATACAAAAAGATTTCCCAAGCTTTAAACATCCCAAGGAGCACTGTGCAAGCGATAATATTGAAATGGAAGGAGTATCAGACCACTGCAAATCAACCAGTCAAAGCCTTCCCAGAAGAGTGGAGACTGTTATAGCAGCAATGTTCCTACATCTAGTGGAAAGCCTTCCCAGAAGAGTGGAGGCTGTTATAGCAGCAATGTTCCAACATCTAGTGGAAAGCCTTCCCAGAAGAGTGGAGGCTGTTATAGCAGCAATGTTCCTACATCTAGTGGAAAGCCTTCCCAGAAGAGTGGAGGCTGTTATAGCAGCAATGTTCCAACATCTAGTGGAAAGCCTTCCCAGAAGAGTGGAGGCTGTTATAGCAGCAATGTTCCTACATCTAGTGGAAAGCCTTCCCAGAAGAGTGGAGGCTGTTATAGCAGCAATGTTCCAACATCTAGTGAAAAGCCTTCCCAGAAGAGTGGAGGTTATTATAGCAGCAATGTTCCAACATCTAGTGGAAAGATTTCCCAGAAGAGTGAGCAGGTCAGGTAATTAATACATCAATCAATCATTACTCCATGATACCCGATGATGTGCTCTTCTGTAGCTCAGAGCAGGGTGTAATGCCAAGTGTAAAAAATGTATAAACGCATGACTAAGTCGCTTTGGATAAAAGCTTCTGCTAAATGTCATGTTATACACTGATCACAAATAGAAAAGAAACATGCAACAATGTCTAAGATTTTATAGTTCATATCAAGGAAATCAGTGAATTGAAATCTGTTGGTCACAGATACCTTAAAAGGTAGGGGTGGAGGATCAGAAAACCAGTCAGTATCTGGTGTGATTTGCCTCATGCAGCATTACACAAGTATACAAAAAGTACCCAGTAAACTAACAAAGATGGTACAGCGTGCAGTAGGATTGGTAGAGCGTGCAGTAGGATTGGTAGAGCGTGCAGTAGGATTGGTAGAGCGTGCAGTAGGATTGGTACAGCGTGCAGTAGGATTGGTAGAGCGTGCAGTAGGATTGGTACAGCGTGCAGCGTGCAGTAGGATTGGTAGAGTAGGATTGGTACAGCGTGCAGTAGGATTGGTAGAGCGTGCAGTAGGATTGGTAGAGCGTGCAGTAGGATTGGTAGAGCGTGCAGTAGGATTGGTACAGCGTGCAGTAGGATTGGTACAGCGTGCAGTAGGATTGGTACAGCGTGCAGTAGGATTGGTAGAGAGTGCAGTAGAATTGGTACAGCGTGCAGTAGGATTGGTACAGCGTGCCGTAGGATTGGTACAGCGTGCAGTAGGATTGGTAGAGCGTGCAGTAGGATTGGTACAGCGTGCAGTAGGATTGGTACAGCGTGCCGTAGGATTGGTACAGCGTGCAGTAGGATTGGTAGAGCGTGCAGTAGGATTGGTACAGCGTGCAGTAGGAGTGGTACAGGGTGCAGTAGGAGTGGTACAGCGTGCAGTAGGATTGGTACAGCGTGCAGTAGGATTGGTACAGCGTGCAGAAGGATTGGTACAGCGTGCAGTTGGATTGGTACAGGGTGCAGTAGGAGTGGCGTGCAGTAGGATTGGTACAGCGTGCAGTAGGATTGGTACAGCGTGCAGTAGGATTGGTACAGCGTGCAGTAGGATTGGTAGAGCGTGCAGTAGGATTGGTAGAGCGTGCAGTAGGATTGGTAGAGTGTGCAGTAGGATTGGTAGAGCGTGCAGTAGGATTGGTAGAGCGTGCAGTAGGATTGGTAGAGTGTGCAGTAGGATTGGTACAGTGTGCAGTAGGATTGGTACAGTGTGCAGTAGAATTGGTACAGCGTGCAGTAGGATCAACCTCCTTCGCTAAACATCTCACCCATACCACCAGCAGATTTCAACCATTCATCGGTTGGACCTGGTTACACGTGGTCGGTTGGACCTGGTTACACGTGGTCGGTTGGTTACACGTGGTCGGTTGGACCTGGTTACACGTGGTCGGTTGGACCTGGTCACACGTGGTCGGTTGGACCTGGTTACACGTGGTCGGTTGGGCCTGGTTACACGTGGTCGGTTGGACCTGGTTACACGTGGTGGTACGGTTGGGGTACCGTGGTTTGGTACACGTGGTCGGTTGGGACCTGGTTACACGTGGTCGGTTGGACCTGGTTACACGTGGTCGGTTGGACCTGGTTACGTGCAGTTGGGCCTGTGGTGCGGTTGGTACCTGGTTACAGATGGTTGCAGTGGTGGTACGGTTGGTTGGTACAGCGTGGTCGGTTGGACCTGGTTACACGTGGTCGGTTGGACCTGGTTACACGTGGTTGGTGGGCGGTTGGGCCTGGTTGGTACACGTGGTTGGTACGGTTGGGCCTGGTTACACGTGGTCGGTTGGGCCTGGTTACACGTGGTCGGTTGGACCTGGTTACACGTGGTCGGTTGGACCTGGTTACACGTGGTCGGTTGGGACCTGGTTACACGTGGTCGGTTGGGACCTGGTTACACGTGGTCGGTTGGACCTGGTTACACGTGGTCGGTTGGGAGCTGGTTACACGTGGTCGGTTCGGACCTGGTTACACGTGGTCGGTTGGGACCTGGTTACACGTGGTCGGTTGGGACCTGGTTACACGTGGTCGGTTGGACCTGGTTACACGTGGCCTGCAGTTGTGAGGCCGGTTGGACGTATTGCCAAATGTTCTAAACAACCATGGTGGCGGCTTTTGGTAGAGACATTATTGTAAAATTATCTGGCAACATTCTGCAGTCAGCATGCCAATTGCACGCACTCTCAAAACTTGAGACTTCTGTGGCATTGTGTTGTGTGACAAAACTGCACATTTTAAATTGGCCTGCTATTGTCCCCAGCATAAGGTACACCTGTGTAATGATCAAGCTGTTTAATCCGCTTATTGATATCCAACATCTGTCAGGTGGATTGACTATCTTGGCAAAGGATAAATATCCACTAACAGGAATGTAAACACAATTTGAGAGAAATAAGCTTTTTTTGTACATATGGAACATTTCTGAGATCTTTTATTTAGACGATCCCTGGAAAGTTAACACGTGAGTCGGTTGGACCTGGTCACACGTGGTCGGTTGGACCTGGTCACACGTGGTCGGTTGGACCTGGTTACACGTGGTCGGTTGGGCCTGGTTACACGTGGTCGGTTGGACCTGGTCACACGTGGTCGGTTGGACCTGGTTACACGTGGTCGGTTGGACCTGGTCACACGTGGTCGGTTGGACCTGGTTACACGTGGTCGGTTGGGCCTGGTTACACGTGGTCGGTTGGACCTGGTTACACGTGGTCGGTTGGGGCCTGGTTACACGTGGTCGGTTGGGGCCTGGTTACACGTGGTCGGTTGGGACCTGGTTACACGTGGTCGGTTGGACCTGGTTACACGTGGTCGGTTGGTCACACGTGGTCGGTTGGACCTGGTTACACGTGGTCGGTTGGTCACACGTGGTCGGTTGGACCTGGTTACACGTGGTCGGTTGGACCTGGTTACACGTGGTCGGTTGGGCCTGGTTACACGTGGTCGGTTGGGCCTGGAACATTTCTGAGATCTTTTATTTAGTTCAGCTCATGAAACATGGGACCAAAACTTTACATGTTGTGTTTATATCTTTGTTCAGCATCTTAACAACAGCCAATCCTCTCTCTCTCTCAACATCTCATCATACACACAGCACAATCCCCCACCATTATAGTTACTGCAAAACCTTATAGTGACTGTGTCTGTCTGACTGAGGTTTTGTCCTATTCCTCTTGTCTGTTTTATTCAGTGTTTCCCAGCTCCCTGTATGCAATACTTTTAACAAGAGCTTTATGGGTAGTAGTAGAGCTTTATGGGTGGCAGTAGAGCTTTATGGGTGGTAGTAGAACTTTATGGGTGGTAGTAGAGTTTTATGGGTAGTAGGGCTTTATGGGTGGTAGTAGAGCTTTATGGGTGGTAGTAGAGCTTTATGGGTAGTAGTAGAGCTTTATGGGAGGTAGAGCTTTATGGGTGGTAGTGCTTTATGGGAGGTAGTAAAGCTTTATGGGTGGAAGTAGAGCTTTATGGGTGGTAGTAGAGCTTTATGGATAGTAGAGCTTTATGGGAGGTAGAGCGTTATGGGTAGTAGAGCTTTATGGGTGGGAGTAGAGATTTATGGGTGGTAGTAGATCTTTATGGGAGGTAGAGCTTTATGGGTGGTAGTGATTTATGGGAGGTAGTAGAGCTTTATGGGTAGTAGTAGAGCTTCATGGGAGGTAGTAGAGCTTCATGGGAGGTAGTAGAGCTTCATGGGAGGTAGTAGAGCTTTATGGGTGGTAGAGCTTTATGGGTGGTAGTAGAGCTTCATGGGTGGTAGTAGAGCTTTATGGGTGGTAGTAGAGCTTCATGGGTGGTAGTAGAGCTTTATGGGTGGTAGTAGAGCTTTATGAGTGGTAGTAGTGCACTATACAAGGAATAGGATGCCATTTGGAAGGCAGACTTCATTCCTCATTGAATCTAAAAACATCTCACATCAAATTATTGCAGAAACACATTTGAAATAAAACCTATTTTTTCTTCAATTAATAAAACATTCTTAAAAAGGAAACATTTATTTTAAGAAATTAATTTGATGGTCGGTAATATGTTTTCTCAAGCTTCTCTCATCAAAATATTCAGAACAAGGATTCCTCTTAAAATCATTTGTCTTTTGAATTGGAGTGTTTGGTCCATTCTTAGAATCTCTCTTTCAGACACAGGAAGTGATGTGTGTTTAATGAAAGTGAATCTGAAAATATATTCTCTACACGTGCAAAATGATCTGAGTTTTTGGAATGAAACGATTTAGCCAGCTACATCCTTCAGTGTGTCTCTCTTTCTCTGTATCAGCATGGCCAATACTGCTGCTGTCAGAGGGCCCCTCCTTCAACGGACTAGATTAGTTATTATTCTCCTCCAGAGGGCCCCTCCTTCAATGGACTAGATTAGTTAGTATTCTCCTCCAGAGGGCCCCTCCTTCAATGGACTAGATTAGTTATTATTCTCCTCCAGAGGGCCCCTCCTTCAATGGACTAGATTAGTTATTATTCTCCTCCAGAGGGCCCCTCCTTCAATGGACTAGATTAGTTAGTATTATCCTCCAGAGGGCCCCTCCTTCAATGGACTAGATTAGTTATTATTCTCCTCCAGAGGGCCCCTCCTTCAATGGACTAGATTAGTTATTATTCTCCTCCAGAGGGCCCCTCCTTCAATAGACTAGATTAGTTATTATTCTCCTTCAGAGGGCCCCTCCTTCAATGGACTAGATTAGTTATTATTATCCTCCTTCAATGGAGATTAGTTATTATTCCCTCCTTCAATGGACTAGATTAGTTATTATTCTCCTCCAGAGGGCCCCTCCTTCAATGGACTAGATTAGTTATTAGTCCTCCAGAGGGCCCCTCCTTCAATGGACTAGATTAGTTATTATTCTCTTCCAGAGGGCCCCTCCTTCAATGGACTAGATTAGTTATTATTCTCTTCCAGAGGGCCCCTCCTTCAATGGACTAGATTAGTTATTATTCTCCTCCAGAGGGCCCCTCCTTCAATGGACTAGATTAGTTATTATTCTCCTCCAGAGGGCCCCTCCTTCAATGGACTAGATTAGTTATTATTCTCCTCCAGAGGGCCCCTCCTTCAATGGACTAGATTAGTTATTAGTCCTCCAGAGGGCCCCTCCTTCAATGGACTAGATTAGTTAGTATTCTCCTCCAGAGGGCCCCTCCTTCAATAGACTAGATTAGTTAGTATTCTCCTCCAGAGGGCCCCTCCTTCAATAGACTAGATTAGTTAGTATTCTCCTCCAGAGGGCCCCTCCTTCAATAGACTAGATTAGTTAGTATTCTCATCCAGAGGGCCCCTCCTTCAATAGACTAGATTAGTTAGTATTCTCCTCCAGAGGGCCCCTCCTTCAATAGACAAGATTAGTTATTATTCTCCTCCAGAGGGCCCCTCCTTCAATAGACTAGATTAGTTATTATTCTCCTCCGGAGGGCCCCTCCTTCAATGGACTAGATTAGTTATTATTCTCCTCCAGAGGGCCCCTCCTTCAATAGACTAGATTAGTTATTATTCTCCTCCAGAGGGCCCCTCCTTCAATGGACTAGATTAGTTATTATTCTCTTCCAGAGGGCCCCTCCTTCAATGGACTAGATTAGTTATTAGTCCTCCAGAGGGCCCCTCCTTCAATGGACTAGATTAGTTAGTATTCTCCTCCAGAGGGCCCCTCCTTCAATGGACTAGATTAGTTATTATTCTCCTCCAGAGGGCCCCTCCTTCAATGGACTAGATTAGTTATTAGTCCTCCAGAGGGCCCCTCCTTAAATGGACTAGATTAGTTATTAGTCCTCCAGAGGGCCCCTCCTTCAATGGACTAGATTAGTTATTATTCTCTTCCAGAGGGCCCCTCCTTCAATGGACTAGATTAGTTATTATTCTCTTCCAGAGGGCCCCTCCTTCAATGGACTAGATTAGTTATTAGTCCTCCAGAGGGCCCCTCCTTCAATGGACTAGATTAGTTAGTATTCTCCTCCAGAGGGCCCCTCCTTCAATGGACTAGATTAGTTATTATTCTCCTCCAGAGGGCCCCTCCTTCAATGGACTAGATTAGTTATTAGTCCTCCAGAGGGCCCCTCCTTAAATGGACTAGATTAGTTAGTATTCTCCTCCAGAGGGCCCCTCCTTCAATAGACTAGATTAGTTAGTATTCTCCTCCAGAGGGCCCCTCTTTCAATAGACTAGATTAGTTAGTATTCTCCTCCAGAGGGCCCCTCCTTCAATAGACTAGATTAGTTAGTATTCTCATCCAGAGGGCCCCTCCTTCAATAGACTAGATTAGTTAGTATTCTCCTCCAGAGGGCCCCTCCTTCAATAGACAAGATTAGTTATTATTCTCCTCCAGAGGGCCCCTCCTTCAATAGACTAGATTAGTTATTATTCTCCTCCGGAGGGCCCCTCCTTCAATGGACTAGATTAGTTATTATTCTCCTCCAGAGGGCCCCTCCTTCAATAGACTAGATTAGTTATTATTCTCCTCCAGAGGGCCCCTCCTTCAATAGACTAGATTAGTTATTATTCTCCTCCAGAGGGCCCCTCCTTCAATGGACTAGATTAGTTATTATTCTCCTCCAGAGGGCCCCTCCTTCAAGGGACTAGATTAGTTATTATTCTCCTCCGGAGGGCCCCTCCTTCAATGGACTAGATTAGTTATTATTCTCCTCCAGAGGGCCCCTCCTTCAATGGACTAGATTAGTTATTATTCTCCTCCAGAGGGCCCCTCCTTCAATAGACTAGATTAGTTATTATTCTCCTCCAGAGGGCCCCTCCTTCAATAGACTAGATTAGTTATTATTCTCCTCCAGATGGCCCCTCCTTCAATGGACTAGATTAGTTATTAGTCCTCCAGAGGGCCCCTCATTCAACAGACTAGATTAGTTATTATTCTCCTCCAGAGGGCCCCTCCTTCAATAGACTAGATTAGTTATTAGTCCTCCAGAGGGCCCCTCCTTCAATGGACTAGATTAGTTATTAGTCCTCCAGAGGTCCCCTCCTGACAGTCTTTACCACACGTCTTTCTTTCGGCTGTCTTTACTGTTCATGTACTGTCCAAGCCCACATATTTGGCAGGGTAGGTGAACAGCATTTTGAAGTGTTCCTTCCTGTTACTGTCTAAGATTTGTAACATCCTGTAGAGGTGACCTGCAATCAGGAAGAGACGAGCCAAGGAAGTCCAACAGTCTGCTATAAACTTATTACGTGATTAGCTATCTGTCCCCTCATGTATTTTTTTTTCTCTCTCTCTCTCTCTCTCTCTCTCTCTCTCTCTCTCTCTCCTCTCCGTCCATCCCAGAGAGCACAACAACAACTAAGTCATCAACCTGTGCTGTACATACCAACCAGGACCGGACTAACCCTGTGCTGTACGTACCAACCAGGACCGGACGAACCCTCTGCTGTACGTACCAACCAGGACCGGACTAACCCTGTGCTGTACGTACCAACCAGGACCGGACTAACCCTGTGCTGTACGTACCAACCAGGACCGGACTAACCCTGTGCTGTACGTACCAACCAGGACCGGACTAACCCTGTGCTGTACGTACCAACCAGGACCGGACTAACCCTGTGCTGTACGTACCAACCAGGACCGGACTAACCCTGTGCTGTTCCCAATGGCACCCTATTCCCTATATAGTGTATTATGCTTGACTAGAACGCTATGGACCCTGCTCAAAAGCAGTGCACTACATAGGGAATACTTACTACCCACACTGCCTGAATGTCCTACAGTATGTTACTACCCATACTGCCTGAATGTCCTACAGTATGTTACTACCCACACTGCCTGAATGTCCTACAGTATGCTACTACCCATACTGCCTGAATGTCCTACAGTATGTTACTACCCACACTGCCTGAATGTCCTACAGTATGTTACTACCCACACTGCCTGACTGTCCTACAGTATACTACTACCCACACTGCCTGAATATCCTACAGTATGTTACTACCCACACTGCCTGCCTTCCTTTCTAGGACTGGTTGATGTGATGTTGTACTGTAGGTCATTTAATCTGTGTGTTGACCTTGAAGCTCTGTAGCACTCACTCAGAGTTTGCATCCCAAATGGCACGATGCTCCCTAGTTAGTACACAACAGAGCCCTTTGGCGCTCTCCCTGCACAAAGGAGTGAACTAAATGGGGAGGAGAAAGACTGACTGAGATGAGCTGCAGTTGGTCTATTGTAAAGGGAGCGGTGTGATTGTGTGTGTAAGACTGACTAAGCTGCAGTTGGTCTATTGTAAAGGGAGCGGTGTGATTGTGTGTGTAAGACTGACTAAGCTGCAGTTGTAATGAGGAAGTTTCACCTCTCTTTAACCCTTCATCAATATCAATTTATTAGATATTGATTTTAGTTGACTCAGCTTTAATGTGTTTTGAAGCTTAGGGGCAGAAACAGACTGACGTAGGGCACTTTGGGCAAATGCCAGATGGGCTGGTCCATCTTTAGCCCAGTTTGATAAGAACGGAGACATTGAGGAAATAAACGGGCCGGTGTATTAGTAATGCCGGGACAATTTCTAATTTCTGATCCATAGTCCGTCCCTGGGGATTGGGATAGTTTTTTGTTGACAGTATATATATTTAGGGTCAGTATTTTCTGAATCAGTTCCATTGACAGACTATATGAGAGTCTCTCTGTCGACCATATGACAAGATACCTACCAGAAAGATAGGCCCCTCTATTGAATCTCTCTGTCGAGCCAATGACAAATCAAATCAAAAGGAATTTGTCACATGCGCCAAATACAACAGGTGTAACCCTTACAGTGAAATGGTTACTTACAAGCCCTTAACCAACAATACAGTTTTAAGAAAAATAAGTGTTGGGTAAAAAATAGCGAGGCTATATACAGGAGGTACTGGTACAGAGTCAGTGTGGGGGGCACCGGTTAGTTGAGGAAATTGAGGTAATATGTACATGTAGGTAGAGTTGAATTGACTATGCATAGAAAAATAAACAGAGAGTAGCAGCAGTGTAAAAGAGGGGGAGGGGGCTGGTCAGATGAGCTGTTTAGGAGTCTTATGGCTTGGGGGTAGAAGCTGTTCAGAAGCCTTTTGGACCTAGACTTGGCGCTCCGGTACAGCTAGCCGTGCGGTAACAGAGAGAACAGTCTATGACTTGGGTGACTGGAGTCTTTGACCATTTTTGGGGCCTTCTTCTGATAGCGCCTATTATATAGGTCTTGGATGGCAAGAAGCTTGGCCCCAGTGATGTACTGGGCTGAATGCACTACCCTCTATAGCGCCTTACAGTCGGAAGCCGAACAGTTGCTATACCATGCAACCGGTCAGGATGCTCTCGATGGTGCAGCTGTATACCTTTTTGATAATCTGGGGATCCATGCCAATTCTATTTAGTCTCCTGAGGGGGAAAAGGTGTTGTCGTGCCTGCTTCACAACTTTCATGGTGTGCGTGGACCATGTTAGTTTGTTGGTGGTGTGGAAACCAATTAACTTGAAACTCTTGACCCGCTCCACTACAGCCCCGTTGATGTGAATGGGGGCTCATTCAGCCCTCCTTTTCCTGTAGTCTTGCTCATGTTGAGGGAGAAGTTTTTGTCCTGGCACCACACTGCCAGGTTTCTGACGACCTCCCTACAGGCCGTCTCATCGTTGTCGGTGATCAACCACCGCTGTGTCGTCAGCAAACTTAATGATGGTGTTGCAGTTGTGCTCGGCCACACAGTCGTGGGTGAACAGGGAGCACAGGAGGACACTGAGCACGCACTCCTGGGGAGCTCCAGTGTTGAGGATCAGCGTGGCGGATGTGTTGTTGCCTACCCTTACCACCTGGGGGGCGGCCCGTCAGGAAGCCCAGGATGCAGTTGCAGAAGGAGGTGTTTAGTCCCAGGGTCAACACTATGGTCTTGAACGCTGACCTGTAGTCAATGAACAGCATTCTCACGTAGGTGTTCCTTTTGTCCAGGTGGGAAAGGGATGTGTGGAGTGCGATTGAAATTGTGTCATCTGTTGATGTGTTAGGGCGATTTGCGAATTGGAGTGGGTCTAGGGTTTCCGGGATGAGGATGTTGTAGCACTTAATGGCTTCCAAAGTGATTGCTACTGGGCGGTATTCATTTAGGCAGGTTACCTTCACTTGGGCACAGTGACTATGGTGGTCTCCTTGAAACATGTAGGCATTACAGACTCTGTCAAGGAGAGGGTGAAAATGTCAGTGTAGACACTTGCCAGTTGGTCCACACATGCTCTGAGTACACGACCTGGTAATCTGTCTGGACCCGCGGCCTTGTTAATGTTGACCTGTTTATATGTCTTGCTCACATTGGCTACAGAGAGTGTGATCACCCAGTTGTTCGTAACAGCTGGTGCTCTCATGCATTTTTCAGTATTGCTTGCCTCGAAGGCATTTAGCCTTTCTGATAGTCTCACTGGGCAGCTCGCGGCTAGGTTTCCCTTTGTAGTCCATAATAGTTTGCAGGGTTTCTTATAAGTGCCTGAATTAGTGTCCCGCTTCATGAAATCAGCAGCTCTAGCCTTTAGCTCGATGCGGACCTTGCCTGTAATCCATGGCTTCTGGTTAGGATATGTACGTACAGTCACTATGGGGGGGAGGCGTCGTCGATGCACTCATTGATGAAGCCGGAACATATTCCAGTCTGTGCTAGAAAAACAGTCCTGTAGCCTAGCATCCACGTCGTCTGACCACTTCCGTATTGAGCCAGTGGTACTTCCTGCTTTATTCTTTGCTTGTAAACAGGAATCAGTAGGATAGAATTATGGTCAGATTTTCCAAATGGTGGATGAGGAGAGCTTTGTATGTGTCTCTGTGTGTGGGTAAAGGTGGTCTAGAGTCTTTTTTCACTGGTTGCACATGTGACATACTGGTAGAAATTAGGTATAATGGACTTACCTACATTAATGTCCCGGCAACTAGGAGTGCCACTTCTGGATAAACATTTTCTCTTTTGCTTATGGCAAAGTCAACCTCCCACAAATACAGGTGGGAAAAAGGGTACCTAAGTATGGTTCCCAATCAGAGACAACGATAGACAGCTGTCCCTGATTGAGAACCATACCCGGCCAACCACAAAGAAATAGAAAACATTGAACACAAAACATAGAATGCCTACCCCAACTCACTCCCTGACCAAACCAAAAGAGAGACATAAAAAGGATCTCTAACGTCAGGGCGTGACAACTATAGGGTATATGTTAGCGTCCCACCTGGCCAACGTCCAGTGAGATCGCAGATTCAAATACAGAAATAATAAAAATTCAGAAAAGATACAACTATTTTAAAGATTAACTTCTTGTGAATTCAACCACGGTGTCAGATTTAAAAAATGCTGTACGGCGAAAGCATATCATACAATTATTTGAGAACATAGCCCAGCAGACAAATCATTACAAACAGTAACCAGCCAAGTAGAAGAGTTACACAAGTCAGAAATAGAGATAAAAAATGTATCACTTACCTTTGATCATCTTGGGGTGGCAGGGTAGCCTAGTGGTTAGAGCGTAGGACGAGTAACCGGAAGATTGCAAGTTCAAACCCCCGAGCTGACAAGGTACAAATCTGTTGTTCTGCCCCTGAACAGGCAGTTAACCCACTGTTCCTAGGCTGTCATTGAAAATAAGAATTTGTTCTTAACTGACTTGCCTAGTAAAATAAAAATCTTCATATGGTTGCACTCAGAAGACATTCATTTATTCAATAAATGTTTGTTTTGTTCGATAAAGTCTCTCTGTATCCAAAAACCTCCGTTTTGTTCATGCGTTTTCTTCAGTAATCCACAGGCTTAAACGCCGTCACAACAGGCAGAAAAAAAAAATCCAAATGGTATCCGTAAACTTCATAGAAACATGTCAAACGATGTTTATATTCAATCCTCAGGTTGTTTTAAAAGGTAAACAAGAAAGGCACTCTCTCAGTCGTGCGCATGAAAAAGCTCTGTGACACGTCAGGGTCCTCTCATTCAAACTGCTCTTACTCCCTCATTTTTCAGAATACAAGCCTGAAACAATTTTTAAAGACTGTTGACATCTAGTGGAAGGCATAGGAACTTCAATTTGAATCCTAAGTCAACAGATACTGTAATGGCATTGAATAGAAAACTACAACAGCAAAAACAATCCTACTTCCGGAATGGATCTTTCTCAGGTTTTTGCCTGCCAAATCAGTTCTGTTATACTCACATACATTTGTTTTAACAGTTTTGGAAACTTTAGAGTGTTTTCTATCCAAATCTACTAATTATATGCATATCCTATCTTCTGGGCCTGAGTAGAAGGCAGTTTAATTTGGGCACGCTTTTCATCCAAAATTCCAAATGCTGCCCCCTACCCTAGAGAAGTTATACAGCTCGTTGACTGTGGTCTTAGTGCCAGCGTTGGTTTGTGGTGGTAAATGGACGGCTACGAAAAATGAAAATTACCTTGGTAGGTAGTGTGGTCTAGAACTTATCATGTGGTACTCCACGTCATGCGAGCAATACCTCGTGATTATTTAATATTATTCTTTAATATTGACAAATTGACACACCCCCACCCCTTGTCTTACTGGAATTAGCTGTTCTCTTCTGCCGATCCACGGAAAACGCAGCCAGCTGTATATTATCCTAGTCGTCGTTCAGCTATGACTCAATGAAACATAAGATATGACAGGTTTTAATGTCCCGATGGTAGGATAGTCTCGAATGGAGCTCATCCAGTTTATTCTCCAGTGATTAGACGTTAGCTAATAGGTCGGATGGTAGAGGCGGGTTACCCACTCACCGACAAATTCTCACAAGGTACCATCTTTTCTTCATGCGAATGATGAGAATTCGGGTCTTGTCTGGGAGCAACAGTATATCCTGACTCATTAAATAAATATCTTCCTCCAGTTTGAGGTTAGTAATCGCTGTGTCACGCCTTGGTCAATATATTTTGTGTTTTCGTTATATGTTTGGGTAGGCCAGGGTGTGACATGGGTTTATATGTTGTTGTCGTATTGGGGTTTGTTATATTTGGGATCGCGGCTGATTAGGGGTGTGGTATAGGATTGGCTGCCTGAGGCGATTCCCAATCAGTCAGGTGATTCTTGTTGTCTTGGATTGGGAACCGTATTTAGGTAGCCTGAGTTTCACTTTGTACTCGTGGGTGTTTGTCCCTGTCTCTGTGTAGTTTTCACCAGATAGGCTGTATTTAGGTTTCACGTTCTGTTTGTTGTTTTGTAATTCTGAGTTATTTCATGTACCTTTTCATTCATTAAAGTCATGAGTAACCTACACGCTGCATTTCGGTCCGACTCTCTTTCTACAAACGAAGAACGCCGTTACACGCTGTTCTTATATCCAGAAGCTATTTTCAGTCATAAGAGACAGTAGCATCAATATTATGTACAAAACAAGTTACAAACAATGCGAAACAAACATAATAAATATCACAGTTGGTTAGGAGCCCATAAAGCGGCGCCATTCATAATGTTTCAAAACTTGTGTTAACCTCTTCAACCTATGGGGCGCTATGTCATTATTGTAAGCTCAATATTTTGTCACAAAAAGATGCTCGACTATGCATATAATTGCCAGCTTTGGAAAGAAAACACTCTGACGTTTTCAAAACTGCAAAGATATTATCTGTGAGTACCCCAGAACTGATCTTACAGGCGAAACCAAGATGAAACTTCAAACAGGAAATGAGCAGGATTTTGTTTTTGTTTTACTATCGTCTCCTTATATGGCTGTGAATATGCTGTGAATGAACTTATGCGCTCTGCCGTTCGTCCAAGATGTCTGCAGCATTGTGACGTATTTGTAGGCATATCATTGGAAGATTGGCCATAAGAGACTACATTTGCCAGGGGGCCGTCCGGTGTCCTTTGTCTAAATTGGTGCGTAATTCCCAGTGGCAATCATTTTACCATGCGATACAGAAGGAGACGCATACTTCCAGGAACGATATATCATTGAAGAGATATGTGAAAAACACCTTGAGGATTGGTTCTAAACAACGTTTGCCATGTTTCAGTCGATATTATGGAGTTAATTTGGAAAAAAGTTTGGCGTTTGGATAACTGAATTTTCATTTTTTTTTGGTAGCCAAACGTGACGCACCAAACGGACCGATTTCTCCTGCACAAAAAATCTTTCAGGAAAAACTGAACATTTTCTATCTAACTGAGTCTCCTCATTGAAAACATCAGAAGTTCTTCAAAGGTAAATGATTAATTGAATGTTTTTGCTGGTTTTTGTGAAAATGTTGCCTGCTAATGCTAACGCTAAATGCTAATGCTAAATGCTAACGCTAAATGCTAATGCTAAATGCTAACGCTAAATGCTAAATGCTAGTTTGCTATGGTAGAGAAGCATATTTTTTTAAATCTGAGATGACAGTGTTGTTAACAAAAGGCTAAGCATGAGAGCTAGCATATTGATTTCATTTCATTTGCGATTTTCATGAATAGTTAACGTTGTGTTATGCTAATGAGCTTGCGGATAGATTTACACAATCCTGGATACAGGTTTTTTTCGTAGCTAAACGTGACGCAGAAAACGGAGCGATTTGTCCTAAACAAATAATCTTTCAGGAAAATCTGAACATTTGCTATCTGAGAGTCTCCTCATTGAAAACATCCGAAGTTCTTCAAACGTAAATGATTTTATTTGAATGCTTTTCTGGTTTTTGTGAAAATGTTGCCTGCTGAATGCTAACGCTAAATGCTACGCTAGCTATCAATACTGTTACACAAATGCTTGTTTTGCAATGGTTGAGAAGCATATTTTGAAAATCTGAGATGACAGTGTTGTTAACAAAAGGCTAAGCTTGAGAGCAAATAGATTAATTTCATTTCATTTGCGATTTTCATGAATAGTTAACGTTGCGTTATGATAATGAGCTTGAGGCTGTAGTCACGATACCGGATCCGGGATGGCTCGACGCAAGAAGTTAAGGATCGGTGTCCCTTCCACTGGACGGTTGAGCTAATGTGAATTGCATGATGTTGTAAGTAACAAAACAATTTCCCAGGACATATAGAAAGCTTAAATTCTTGTTAATCTAACTGCACTGTCCAATTTACAGTAGCTTTAACACTGAAATAATACCATGATATTGTTTGAGGAGAGTGCACTATTTTGAACATGAAAAGTTACTAATAAACAAATAAACAAAATAAAAAAATCAGTCTTGATACAAAATCTTGTTTTAAAATCTTATAAGCACCTGTTAGCATAATGTTTAATAACTTGTTATAAGCACCTGTTAGCATAATGTTTAATAACTTGTTATAAGCACCTGTTAGCATAATGTTTAATAACTTGTTATAAGCACCTGTTAGCATAATGTTTTATAACTTATTATAAGTAGGTGTTAGCATAATGTTTAATAACTTGTTATAAGCACCTGTTAGCATAATGTTTAATAACTTGTTATAAGCACCTGTTAGCATAATGTTTAATAACTTGTTATAAGCACCTGTTAGCATAATGTTTAATAACTTGTTATAAGCACCTGTTAGCATAATGTTTAATAACTTGTTAGAAGCACCTGTTAGCATAATGTTTAATAACTTGTTATAAGCACCTGTTAGCATAATGTTTAATAACTTGTTATAAGCATCTGTTAGCATAATGTTTAATAACTTGTTATAAGCACCTGTTAGCATAATGTTTAATAACTTGTTATAAGCACCTGTTAGCATAATGTTTAATAACTTGTTATAAGCACCTGTTAGCATAATGTTTAATAACTTGTTAGAAGCACCTGTTAGCATAATGTTTAATAACTTGTTATAAGCACCTGTTAGCATAATGTTTAATAACCTGTTATAAGCACCTGTTAGCATAATGTTTAATAACTTGTTATTAGCACCTGTTAGCGTTCGTGATGTGTAATAATGCTTATCGAATGCTCTGCGGTACCTGTACTTTCAAAGTCCTGAAAGTCTATATTCCAAACTATGATGTTTCTCTGATCTGTTCTCCTCGTATCTTCATCAAACTAAAGCTGGTCCGACAGCCTGCGTAGGAAAAGGACAAGCGTGTGTTTTTATACGGTGTGTGTCTGGTAACAGGAGGGGGCGAGAGATGTGACTTCTCAGTAGACAGAGGAAGGTTTCTTCTCTTCACAGTTACATACGGAGATCAGTACAAGCCAAGGTTATGACATTTGCATATTATGTTGATTTTTTTCTATGTGTCAGTCAATATGTAGCCTACTGCTTGTCCAAAATGCCCAAACGTTGTAGCCTTAGTAACTATCTATACAGAAATGTAAAAAAAATGAAGTGTTTGTGGGATATCTGTAGGATCATTCTGCCAGGCTGGCACATACTAATAGAATGACTAGAATGGCCATAGCCCATCAGACCATGGAAAGTTGATCTGGAGTTGAGTTTGTTAATTGTCAGCTGAGTTTGTCGCTTCTATAGCTTCTATTTCTAAGGGCAGAAACAGCTGCCAGTACAATTAACAGTGATTACATTAAGTCATTAAGTATGAGGACATTAACAGCATTACCTACTCAGAGTAAACACACACACATGCTCGTGCAGACGATGTTATTGGAACCATACATACATAAGTGCTTCCCCTAATGCTGTGGAATCCAAAATGGAGGCCCCTGTAGACTCATGATTTAATCAACTCAATGCAGTGTAAGATGCATCTTAAATAGCACTCTAAACCCCACATAGTGCACTACTACGCAACCTATTTAACCCCTATTGGCCCTGGTTAAAGTAGTGCACTACTACGCAGCCTATTTAACCCCTATTGGCCCTGGTTAAAGTAGTGCACTACTACGCAGCCTATTGAACCCCTATTGGCCCTGGTTAAAGTAGTGCACTACTACGCAGCCTATTGAACCCCTATTGGCCCTGGTTAAAGTAGTGCACTACTACGCAGCCTATTTAACCCCTATTGGCCCTGGTTAAAGTAGTGCACTACTACGCAGCCTATTTAACCCCTATTGGCCCTGGTTAAAGTAGTGCACTACTACGCAGCCTATTTAACCCCTATTGGCCCTGGTTAAAGTAGTGCACTACTACGCAGCCTATTTAACCCCTATTGGCCCTGGTTAAAGTAGTGCACTACTACGCAGCCTATTGAACCCCTATTGGCCCTGGTTAAAGTAGTGCACTACTACGCAGCCTATTTAACCCTATTGGCCCTGGTTAAAGTAGTGCACTACTACGCAGCCTATTTAACCCCTATTGGCCCTGGTTAAAGTAGTGCACTACTACGCAGCCTATTGAACCCCTATTGGCCCTGGTTAAAGTAGTGCACTACTACGCAGCCTATTGAACCCCTATTGGCCCTGGTTAAAGTAGTGCACTACTACGCAGCCTATTGAACCCCTATTGGCCCTGGTTAAAGTAGTGCACTACTACGCAGCCTATTTAACCCCTATTGGCCCTGGTTAAAGTAGTGCACTACTATGCAGCCTATTTAACCCCTATTGGCCCTGGTTAAAGTAGTGCACTACTACGCAGCCTATTGAACCCCTATTGGCCCTGGTTAAAGTAGTGCACTACTACGCAGCCTATTTAACCCCTATTGGCCCTGGTTAAAGTAGTGCACTACTACGCAGCCTATTTAACCCCTATTGGCCCTGGTTAAAGTAGTGCACTACTACGCAGCCTATTGAACCCCTATTGGCCCTGGTTAAAGTAGTGCACTACTACGCAGCCTATTTAACCCCTATTGGCCCTGGTTAAAGTAGTGCACTACTACGCAGCCTATTGAACCCCTATTGGCCCTGGTTAAGGTAGTGCACTACTACGCAGCCTATTTAACCCCTATTGGCCCTGGTTAAAGTAGTGCACTACTACGCAGCCTATTTAACCCCTATTGGCCCTGGTTAAAGTAGTGCACTACTACGCAGCCTATTTAACCCCTATTGGTCCAGTGGGAGGAGGACATCCACAATCCCATAGAGATGCTCCATAGGGAGGAGGACATGAACAAGCACACAGAGATGGTCCAGTGGAAGGAGGACATCAACAAGCCCGTAGAGATGGCCCGGCACTCTGTCAACCATCTGGTGTTTGCATTTCTCCGTGCCAGGTGCATTCCCACAATCCACCACCAAGCCATAAAGTACTGTGTCCCTGGGCACTGCCGTAGGAAAGTTTTCCTAAACTGTCTCTGACACTGAGCTTCATCCAAAGAAGTGACAATAGTTGTGTCTATAATAAACTGATACTGTTTTCCATACTCAACGTTGGTAACACTTTTCTTGACAATCAGCGACACGGTCATAACCATGTTATAATATGTCATAACAGGCCATAACCATGTTATAATATGTCATAACAGGCCATAACCATGTTATAATATGGTCATAACAGGCCATAACCATGTTATAATATGGTCATAACAGGTCATAACCTGTCATAATATGGTCATAACAGGCCATAACCTGTCATAATATGGTCATAACAGGCCATAACCTGTCATAATATGGTCATAACCATGTCATAATATGGTCATACAGGCCATAACCATGTTATAATATGTCATAACAGGCCATAACCATGTTATAATATGGTCATAACAGGCCATAACCATGTTATAATATGGTCATAACAGGCCATAACCTGTCATAATATGGTCATAACCATGTCATAATATGGTCATAACAGGCCATAACCATGTTATAATATGTCATAACAGGCCATAACCATGTTATAATATGGTCATAACAGGCCATAACCTGTCATAATATGGTCATAACATATTGCGTTATTTTATGGCTGGTTACATCAAGTAAAGTGTTACCAATGTTTATACTGTTGTCTCTATGCTATTCAGTGTAGCGAAGGAGCATCCTGTTAGACGCTTGACTGCAGTAATGAATGAGTGTATCCCCTGTATGTGTGTGTGTGTGTGTGTGTGTGTGTGTGTGTGTGTGTGTGTGTGTGTGTGTGTGTGTGTGTGTACGTACAGCCTCTCAACCTTCACTGCTGGACTGTCTGGGTGAAAAGCAGAGCATAATGAAGCAACACACACACACACACACACACACACACACACACACACACACACACACACACACACGGGACTCAGGGACCTGTTGGATCAAGAGGACAAAGCAGAAGCATTTTCAGGACATGTAAACATGGATGATGGGTCAGGAGGAGAGATCTCTGAGACATCTCAAGTTTAATTCCACAACAATCCCCACCGGCCAGTTTCTTTGATTTCATTGCACCAAGGGATGGAATAGGAGTGGGTTCCATTACTGTGGTTTTCGTATTAAATCCAAAACATTTCCACGATGAAAACACCATGTCTGTAATGTAATATGAAGATAAAGATTAATATTCGATTTAGGGTGTCCACTCGCTCTGCCCAGAAATATATATTACCAAGACAAATATGATCGTTAATGTTCCGAATCGTTCAGTTGGGGTCTTACTCGATCATATCATTAATATTCTATCCAGAAAGTCAGATTTCGTAACCTAATACATCCAATAAAAGACCTCTTGACAGAACGGTGCGGGTTTCTAGCTAAAACTTGATTTAAAACGTTGTGGTCGTCGTCTTCCAACTTGTTTACGCGGGTCGTAAATAACTAAATTAGCATGACAAGCTAAATGTAAAAGGCTTAAAAAATTATAAAAGAAACTTGCATACGCTCAGTTGACATTTCAGAGATACACTTGTTTTTTGTGAGAAGTCTTCGACAAGGAACAGGAACTTGTCATTAATATGAACAGCGTACACTAAAATATGAAAATACGATAACCATCTCTACCATCTCTATACTGTTGTCTGGAATTGAGAAGAAAGATAAGGAATTAAACGGTAAGCCTGTCAGTTGGCCTTAAATTGTCAAACAGCACCCAGCCTAGCTGACGAAATGCAATTATCCAGATTTGTTTTTTCCTCTGGCCTCCATTGATTTAGTCATCCTAATGTTGACCATTCTACATGGGTAAAGTAAGTTTTGAAGGATTATGATACGAGACACAGTGACGGTTTGGACCGTTGCTTTTCTTAGAGGATTATCTACACAATTAGCATAATTTTACCCATTGGTCAAAAGCTGCATTCTTTTTTTATTGGACACCCTATTATGTTCCATTATTTTTTGGGGGGTTGGGATTCTGTCAGATGCTGCTGCCTGCTAGAGATGGGCAACTGGTTGGTGAAATGACTGATTAATATTCTGTCTTGGTTGGCCTCATCTGCATTCAACCACCCTGGGCACTATAGTGCTCTGCACGCACGCAGTACAGATAGATCAACATCCCGAAGCTACTGGCTCCCCGACCTGCCGTATTCACTATCCGAGAAGATGTTATGTGTCACGAATATTACCGAAGGTGACTCCCCTTCTTGTTCGGTTGGCGCTCGGCGGTCGTCGTCGCAGGTCTACTAGCTATCGCTGATCCGTTGTTCTGTGTTCGTTTAGTTCTGTCTAATTGGTATCACCTGTTTCTTGTTTGGTTGTTAGGATAGGGTTATATATAGTCTGTTCAGCCCGCTTCTGTTTCGTTGTTCTCCTGTTTTCTTTGTTTGGTTGTTAGGATAGCGTGCTTGTTCTCCTGTTTCTTTGTTTGAGGGTATTTTGTTGGCATTTGGGTTTCACGCTGTCCGTTTATATTTCTGTTCATTTGTGTTTCCACTTTTGTACATGTTATGTTTCCAGGACATTAAAGCGTGTTGTTTTTCCCACATCCTTTGCTCTCTGCGCCTGACTCCACACCTCTTCACTCATTTACACGTCACATTATGTCCTAAATGTTAGGAGAGGGAGTGTGTCTCTGGTAAAGCGTAGTGCTCCATACAGCCAATGACCAAAGGCTTTACCAAATCTAAATTATCCTCTACGTGTACTCCAGAAATGATCTGAAACCATGGCAGTACAAATCTCTCTTCGATAACAACAGGAGAGACTTACGTTGGTCGCAACATTGCAACAATTTCAAAGATTTACTAAGTTACAGTTCATATAAGGAAATCAGTATATTGAAATAAATGTATTGGGCCTTAATCTATGGATTTCACATGACTGGGAATACAGAATACAGCCTCTGATGGTAACAGATAACGTAATGAAAAGGGACGTGGATCAGAAAATCAGTCAACATCCCAAACGTGGGTGACATGTCTGGTGGATATGCAGGCCATGGAAGAACTGGGACATTTTCAGCTTCCAGGAATTGTGTACAGATCCTTGGGACATGGGGCCGTGCATTATCATGCTGAAACATGAGGTGATGGTGGGTGGATGAACAGCACAGCAAAGGGCCTCAGGATCTCATCACTGTTTCTCTGTACATTAAAATTGACATCGATAAAATGCAATTGTGTTCTTTTTCTTTAAAAAAAAAAATGTTTTAGTTTATTTTTTATTTTTACAGGGACAGTGCACATTAATCAACGTTTCAGTAAAAGTGCCGGTTTTAGCCAGCCGGCTAATTTTCAACCGCAGTCCCTGGGCAGGTTATTAAAAACAATTACAATATAGACAATAGCAACATAGAACAAGCAAGACATAGCAACATAGGACAAGCAAGACATAGAATACAGACAGAGCAACATAGGACAAGCAAGACGTAGCATACAGACAGAGCAACATAGAACAAAAAGCAGCAAGACAAAATTCATAAAAGCAACAAAGTGTTTCCACGCCTCACAAGCTACAGACAACAGACAACATGGAAAGCGGCAACACACAGCTAGGGACCATGTTCACAAATCTGATTGACCTTTAGCCATGTCTTCAAGCATTTTGTGAAAGTGTGATATGTGGTACAGTTATGTGTGTCTGATGGCAGTGTATTCCAGACATGGGAAGCTCTCACAGAGAATGCAGATTTACTAAAGGTGCTTTTCCTTAGGGGAACTATACAGTCACCTCTCATGGCAGACGTTGTGGATCTGCTGCCATATGTCTGGGTTTTCTGTTTAACAAAAAATATTGAGTGGAGGGGGAGCCAGACCATTAAGGATCTTGAATACAAGACATGCGTTGGTGTATTGCACAAGATTTTCCCAACTCAAGAGCTCATGCTTTCTAAGGATGTGACAATGATGATGGCTATTGGGCTTCCTATCAAGCACTTTGAGAGCCTGTTTGTAGACAGACTGAATAGGTTTTAATGTTGTATAGCAAGCTTGGGCCCAACAAGTCAAGCAGTATGTTAAGTGGGGGAGTATCATAGAATTGAAGTACAGTTTTGCTACCTCTGTAGTCAAACAATTTCGTATAAATCGGAAATTAGCTAGGTTGAATTTGGTTATTTGAATTACATTTTTCACATGCTTTTCAAAAGAGAGGTTGGAATCAAGTATGATGCCAAGGTACTTAAAATCGGATACCACCTGGAGATTCTCCCCTGACACATAGACATCTGGCTCAGTAGCATCTGTTGCCTTCTTTGTGAAGAACATGCAAACAGTTTTTTTCACATTGAGATGCAAACACGAGTCACTGAGCCACTTTGTAACCTGGACCATTACAGTAGTGAGTTCTTGTGCAGCTTGTTGTTTGCTCTTTGCATGCACATATATCACTCATCTGCATACATTTGAACTTCAGCCCAGTACAGACAGAAGGCAGATCATTAATGTACAGGCTGAACAGGAGGGGCCCCAGTATTGACCCTTGGGGCACGCCCACATCATAGCTACGAGTGGGCGACAGCTCATTGCTCACTCTGACACACTGAGTTCTGCCTTCAAGGTATGATTTCATCCATCTCAAGGCATCAGGGGAAAAGTTGAACTTGGACAATTTTGTGATGAGAATCTCATGGTTAACAGTATCAAAAGCCTTCCTTAGGTCCAGAAACACAGCCCCAACAGCACCCCCTTTGTCCATCTTGGACTTCACATTTTCCAGAAGAAAGCAGTTGGCCGTTTCTGTGGAGTGTTTCGCTCTGAAGCCAAACTGAATGGAGTGTAATGTGAAGGGGCTGTTGTTGAGGTGGGCAATCAGTTGTTCTGCTACACACTTTTCAACAACCTTTGACACCACAGGTAGTATACTAATGGGCCTGTAGTTACTTACGTCAGCAGGGTCGCCTGATTTAAAGATGGCCGTTAATTATGGCCGACTTGCATAACGTTGGAAACACACCGAGACCAATAGATGTGTTGGTGACCTTAGTAATGGGGCCAATGAGTGACTCTTTGTAGTTTTTAAGAAAGGTAGAGTCCATCCCAAACACATCTTTGGCTTTAGAGTTATTTAGTGAGCTAATCAACTCGTTCTGAAAGATTACCATACCCCTTTCGAAGGCACTTAAATCTTTTGTATTGCCCATTCACCCTCTGAACGGCACACATACACAACCCATGTCTCAAGGTTTAAACAATTAGACCTGTGCGTGTGTGCTTAAAAAAATCTTTCCTAATATTTTGTACACTCATTGTATATATACTACCGGTAAAAAGTTT
The DNA here is from genome assembly GCF_034236695.1 of Oncorhynchus nerka. Lineage (NCBI taxonomy): Eukaryota > Metazoa > Chordata > Actinopteri > Salmoniformes > Salmonidae > Oncorhynchus > Oncorhynchus nerka. The sequence continues at coordinate 102,710,253 of NC_088410.1, read as the reverse complement.
TAGAACACCTACTCATTCAAGGGTTTTTCTTTATTTTTACTATTTCCTACATTGTAGAATAATAGTGAAGACATCAAAACTATGAAATAACACATATGGAATCATGTAGTGACCAAAAAAAGTGTTTAAACAAATGCTTGAGATGCTTCAAAACAGCCACTGTTTGTCTTGATGACAGATTTGTTCTGTCATCAAAGATGCCTTTGTGTTTGACCATCATTTTTCAATTCAGTTGTTGTTGTTTGTGGTATTTACTTGTTTAGTCTACTTTATGTCAACACACGGTCATAACCCTTCACAGTGTCCCTCTACTTTATGTCAACACATGTTCATAACCATTCACAGTGTCCCTCTACTTTATGTCAACACACGGTCATAACCCTTCACAGTGTCCCTCTACTTTATGTCAACACATGTTCATAACCCTCCACAGTGTCCCTCTACTTTACGTCAACACATGTTCATAACCCTTCACAGTGTCCCTCTACTTTATGTCAACACATGTTCATAACCCTCCACAGTGTCCCTCTACATTATGTCAACGCTTGTTCATAACCCTCCACAGTGTCCCTCTACTTTATGTCAACACATGGTCATAACCCTTCACAGTGTCCCTCTACTTTATGTCAACACACGGTCATAACCCTTCACAGTGTAGCTGGTACAAAATACATGGAAAATCCCAGCGAGCTGTTTCTTACACTCTGAGCAATGGAAAGTCCTCCGGCGCTGGAGTGGAAAGAAACCCTGAGAATAAATAACTAGCTAATGCTAATGCTAATGCTAATGCTAGAGTGAAAGAACAGATCAGAACGGCTAGCACAGCCATTAACCAACTTCAGCTGATATTATCAACGAAACTATGCAGACACATGGGTTCAAATAGAGTTATACATCTTTCAAATAGTTTGTGTTCTTGTTTTAGCCTGCCTGGAGTGTCAGATGGGGTATGGGGATTATTCTATTGGTTCAATTGCACCAGACAAGCTCAATCAAGCACAGCTGAAGGAGTTTAAATTGTTTCGAATAGTAGTTGAACCCAGGTCTGGAGTGTGTGTGTGTTTGTGTGTGCGTCCCTTTCAAAACCACAGAGGGCTACCTGCACTCCCTACAGTCGCTACATCCCTCCTAAAATAGCCGTCTGCTCTTCACGTGCCGCGCTACGGTACATTGCAGTGCATTGCGGCCCACTGGCAGGCTGGGGTTACTCGGTTCAATTAGTTCATTGGCTGTTTATAATGATTACGGAAACAGAGATCCGAGGGAAACAAGTCAATACTCAGGTAGCATAGAAGAGGCTAATACAGGAGGACATCTGGTGGACTTTCCCACTTTTTATGTTTGTTGCACTGTCAGAAACATTCCACCTACAGGGGAACCCCCACACACCTACAGTGAAACCCCCACACACCTACAGCGGAACCCCCACACACCCACAGTGGAACCCCCACCTACCCACAGTGGACCCCCCACACACCTACAGTGAAACCCCCACACACCTACAGCAGAACCCCCACACACCTACAGTGAAACCCCCACACACCTACAGCAGAACCCCCACACACCCACAGTGGAACCCCCACACACCTACAGTGGAACCCCCACACACCCACAGTGGAACCCCCACAAACCTACAGTGGAACCCCCACACACACCTACTGTGGAACCCCCACACACCCACAGCAGAACCCCCACACACCCACAACAGAACCCCCACACACCTACAGTGGAACCCCCACACACCCACAGTGGAACCCCCACACACCTACAGGGGAACCCCCACACACCCACAGTGGAACCCCCACAAACCTACAGTGGAACCCCCACACACCTACAGCAGAACCCCCACACACCCACAGTGGAACCCCCACACACCTACAGTGGAACCCCACACACCCACAGTGGAACCCCCACAAACCTACAGTGGAACCCCCACACACACCTAATGTGGAACCCCCACACACCCACAGCAGAACCCCCACACACCCACAACAGAACCCCCACACACCTACAGTGGAACCCCCACACACCCACAGTGGAACCCCCACACACCTACAGGGGAACCCCACACACCCACAGTGGAACCCCCACAAACCCACAGTGGAACCCCCACACACCTACAGCAGAACCCCCACACACCCACAGTGGAACCCCCACACACCTACAGTGGAACTCCCACACACCCACAGGGGAACCCCCACACACCCACAGTGGAACCCCACTTACCCACAGCAGAACCCCCACACACCTACAGTGGAACCCCACACACCCACAGTGGAACCCCACACACCTACAGTGGAACCCCCACACACCCACAGTGGAACCCCCACACACCCACAGGGGAACCCCCACACACCCACAGGGGAACCCCCACATACAGTGGTGTAAAGTATTTAAGAAAAAATACTTTTAAGTACTATTTAAGTCGTTTGTTTTTAGGTATCGGTACTTTAATTTACTATTTATATTTTTGACAAGTTTTATTTTTACTTCACTACATTATTAAAGAAAATAATGTACTTTTTACTCCATCCATTTTTCCCTGACACCCAGAAGTGCTTGTTACATTTTGAATGCTTAGCAGGACAGGAAAATGGTCCAATTCACACACCTGGTCATCCCTACTGCCTCTGATCTGGAGGACTCACTAAACAGAGAACATCCCTGGTCATCCCTACTGCCTCTGATCTGGAGGACTCACTAAACAGAAAACATCCCTGGTCATCCCTACTGCCTCTGATCTGGTGGACTCACTAAACAGAAAACATCCCTGGTCATCCCTACTGCCTCTGATCTGGTGGACTCACTAAACAGAAAACATCCCTGGTCATCCCTACTGCCTCTGATCTGGTGGACTCACTAAACAGAGAACATCCCTGGTCATCCCTACTGCCTCTGATCTGGTGGACTCACTAAACAGAGAACATCCCTGGTCATCTCTACTGCCTCTGATCTGGTGGACACACTAAACAGAGAACATCCCTGGTCATCCCTACTGCCTTTGATCTGGTGGACTCACTAAACAGAGAACATCCCTGGTCATCCCTACTGCCTCTGATCTGGTGGACACACTAAACAGAGAACATCCCTGGTCATCCCTACTGCCTCTGATCTGGAGGACTCACTAAACAGAAAACATCCCTGGTCATCCCTACTGTCTCTGATCTGGTGGACTCACTAAACAGAGAACATCCCTGGTCATCCCTACTGCCTCTGATCTGGTGGACACACTAAACAGAGAACATCCCTGGTCATCCCTACTGCCTCTGATCTGGAGGACTCACTAAACAGAGAACATCCATGGCTTTATGAATGCATGAATAAGGATACCTACAATAAAGTGTTACCATTGAGTGTTGTAAGTAACTTTCCCAGTAGAGGTGAATCATTTTCAGCTTCTTATCTTCTTCTGAGTTGGAGGACCACTTCTTCTTCTAGGGCTTTTGTAACAACATGAGTTGGAGGACCACTTCTTCTTCTAGGGCTTTTATAACAACATGAGTTGGAGGACCACTTCTTCTTCTAGGGCTTTTATAACAACATGAGTTGGAGGACCACTTCTTCTTCTAGGGCTTTTATAACAACATGAGTTGGAGGACCACTTCTTCTTCTAGGGCTTTTGTAACAACATGAGTTGGAGGACCACTTCTTCTTCTAGGGCTTTTATAACAACATGAGTTGGAGGACCACTTCTTCTTCTAGGGCTTTTGTAACAACATGAGTTGGAGGACCACTTCTTCTTCTAGGGCTTTTGTAACAACATGAGTTGGAGGACCACTTCTTCTTCTAGGGCTTTTATAACAACATGAGTTGGAGGACCACTTCTTCTTCTAGGGCTTTTGTAACAACATGAGTTGGAGGACCACTTCTTCTTCTAGGGCTTTTGTAACAACATGAGTTGGAGGACCACTTCTTCTTCTAGGGCTTTTATAACAACATGAGTTGGAGGACCACTTCTTCTTCTAGGGCTTTTGTAACAACATGAGTTGGAGGACCACTTCTTCTTCTAGGGCTTTTATAACAACATGAGTTGGAGGACCACTTCTTCTTCTAGGGCTTTTATAACAACATGAGTTGGAGGACCACTTCTTCTTCTAGGGCTTTTGTAACAACATGAGTTGGAGGACCACTTCTTCTTCTAGGGCTTTTATAACAACATGAGTTGGAGGACCACTTCTTCTTCTAGGGCTTTTGTAACAACATGAGTTGGAGGACCACTTCTTCTTCTAGGGCTTTTGTAACAACATGAGTTGGAGGACCACTTCTTCTTCTAGGGCTTTTATAACAACATGAGTTGGAGGACCAGGACTCCACTAACCACGGGTAATTTATCATCAACATATATGAGTCACAGTGAGCTGTGTGTGTGTGTGTGTGTGTGTGTGTGTGTGTGTGTGTGTGTGTGTGTGTGTGTGTGTGTGTGTGTGTGTGCGTGCGTGCGCGTGCGCGTGTGTGTGTGTGATAACACCACAGTGTATAAAGGCTGTGATAGAGCTGGGGGAAGCCTTGGTCTGGTGAATGCACCAATTTGTAAGTCGCTCTGGATAAGAGCGTCTGCTAAATGACTTAAATGTAAATGTAAAATGTCTCTGTGAAGTAGTTTGTATCACCTCTCCATCATGCCTGGATCCCAGCCTAGCTCTCTCTTGTATGACCTGTTTGTTCAGGCTTGCTGCTATTACTTTACCCAGCCCTTGTCCCAAATTACACCCTATTCCCTATATAGTGTACTACTTTAGACCAAGGCCCATGCACTATGTAGGGAATAGGGTGGCATTTGGGAAGCATGCCCAATCACTGTTTTTTCTACTGAGGGGTAAAGGACTGAGGTCACACCCTACCAACCAGGATGCAATTTGTGTTTTGGGGTTTAATTTTATTATCGTTTCTTATCATCACTACAACCTTGTTCACCCCAACTACATCCTGGTTCACCCCAACTACATCCTGGTTCACTCCAACTACAACCTGGTTCACCCCAACTACATCCTGGTTCACCCCAACTACTACCTGGTTCACCCCAACTACATCCTGGTTCACCCCAACTACATCCTGGTTCACCCCAACTACATCCTGGTTCACCCCAACTACTACCTGGTTCACCCCAACTACATCCTGGTTCACCCCAACTACATCCTGGTTCACCCCAACTACTACCTGGTTCACTCCAACTACAACCTGGTTCACCCCAACTACATCCTGGTTCACCCCAACTACATCCTGGTTCACCCCAACTACATCCTGGTTCACCCCAACTACATCCTGGTTCACCCCAACTACATCCTGGTTCACTCCAACTACATCCTGGTTCACCCCAACTACATCCTGGTTCACCCCAACTACATCCTGGTTCACTCCAACTACATCCAGGTTCACCCCAACTACATCCTGGTTCACCCCAACTACATCCTGGTTCACTCCAACTACATCCTGGTTCACCCCAACTACATCCTGGTTCACTCCAACTACATCCTGGTTCACTCCAACTACATCCTGGTTCACTCCAACTACATCCTGGTTCACTCCAACTACATCCTGGTTCACTCCAACTACATCCTGGTTCACTCCAACTACATCCTGGTTCACCCCAACTACATCCTGGTTCACTCCAACTACATCCTGGTTCACCCCAACTACATCCTGGTTCACTCCAACTACATCCTGGTTCACTCCAACTACATCCTGGTTCACTCCAACTACATCCTGGTTCACCCCAACTACATCCTGGTTCACCCCAACTACATCCTGGTTCACCCCAACTACATCCTGGTTCACCCCAACTACATCCTGGTTCATCCCAACTACATCCTGGTTCACCCCAACTACATCCTGGTTCACCCCAACTACATCCTGGTTCACCCCAACTACTACCTGGTTCACCCCAACTACATCCTGGTTCACCCCAACTACATCCTGGTTCACCCCAACTACATCCTGGTTCACTCCAACTACATCCTGGTTCACCCCAACTACATCCTGGTTCACCCCAACTACATCCTGGTTCACCCCAACTACATCCTGGTTCACCCCAACTACATCCTGGTTCACCCCAACTACATCCTGGTTCACTACATCCAACCCCAACTACATCCTGGTTCACTCCAACTACATCCTGGTTCACCCCAACTACATCCTGGTTCACTCCAACTACATCCTGGTTCACTCCAACTACATCCTGGTTCACTCCAACTACATCCTGGTTCACCCCAACTACATCCTGGTTCACTCCAACTACATCCTGGTTCACTCCAACTACATCCTGGTTCACTCCAACTACATCCTGGTTCACCCCAACTACATCCTGGTTCACCCCAACTACATCCTGGTTCACTCCAACTACATCCTGGTTCACCCCAACTACATCTGGTTCACCCCAACATCCTGGTTCACCCCAACTGGTTCACCCCACATCCTGGTTCACCCCAACTACATCCTGGTTCACCCCAACTACATCCTGGTTCACCCCAACTACATCCTGGTTCACCCCAACTACATCCTGGTTCACCCCAACTACATCCTGGTTCACTCCAACTACATCCTGGTTCACCCCAACTACATCCTGGTTCACTCCAACTACATCCTGGTTCACTCCAACTACATCCTGGTTCACTCCCAACTACATCCTGGTTCACTCCAACTACATCCTGGTTCACCCCAACTACATCCTGGTTCACTCCAACTACATCCTGGTTCACCCCAACTACATCCTGGTTCACTCCAACTACATCCTGGTTCACCCCAACTACATCCTGGTTCACCCAACTACATCCTGGTTCACCCCAACTACATCCTGGTTCACCCCAACTACATCCTGGTTCACCCCAACTACATCCTGGTTCACTCCAACTACATCCTGGTTCCTGGTTCACTCCAACTACATCCTGGTTCACCCCAACTACATCCTGGTTCACTCCAACTACATCCTGGTTCACCCCAACTACATCCTGGTTCACCCCAACTACATCCTGGTTCACTCCAACTACATCCTGGTTCACCCCAACTACATCCTGGTTCACTCCAACTACATCCTGGTTCACCCCAACTACATCCTGGTTCACTCCAACTACATCCTGGTTCACTCCAACTACATCCTGGTTCACCCCAACTACATCCTGGTTCACTCCAACTACATCCTGGTTCACTCCAACTACATCCTGGTTCACCCCAACTACATCCTGGTTCACTCCAACTACATCCTGGTTCACCCCAACTGACATCTGGTTCACCCCAACTACATCCTGGTTCACCCCAACGACATCCTGGTTCACCCCATCCCTGGTTCACCCCAACTACATCCTGGTTCACTCCACCCCAACTACAACTGGTTCACCCCATCCTGGTTCACCCCAACTACATCACTGGTTACACCCACCCCAACTACATCCTGGTTCACCCCAACTACATTCTGGTTCACCCCAACTACTACCTGGTTCACCCCCAACCATCCTGGTTCACCCCAACGACATCCTGGTTCACCCCAACTTCATCTGGTTCACCCCAACGACATCCTGGTTCACCCCAACTACTACCTGGTTCACTCCACTACATCCATCCTGGTTCACTCCAACTACATCCTGGTTCACATCCTGGTTCACCCCAACTACATCCTGGTTCACCCCAACTACAACCTGGTTCACCCCAACTACATCCTGGTTCACCCCAACTACATCCAGGTTCACCCCAACTACATCCTGGTTCACCCCAACTACTACCTGGTTCACCCCAACTACATCCTGGTTCACCCCAACTTCATCCTGGTTCACCCCAACGACATCCTGGTTCACCCCAACTACTACCTGGTTCACTCCAACTACATCCTGGTTCACTCCAACTACATCCTGGTTCACTCCAACTACATCCTGGTTCACTCCAACTACATCCTGGTTCACTCCAACTACATCCTGGTTCACTCCAACTACATCCTGGTTCACCCCAACTACATCCTGGTTCACCCCAACTACATCCTGGTTCACCCCAACTACATCCTGGTTCACCCAACTACATCCTGGTTCACTCCATCGACATCCTGGTTCACCTGGTTCACTCCAACTACATCCTGGTTCACCCCAACTACATCCTGGTTCACTCCAACTACATCCTGGTTCACTCCAACTACATCCTGGTTCACTCCAACTACATCCTGGTTCACTCCAACTACATCCTGGTTCACCCCAACTACATCCTGGTTCACCCCAATGACATCCTGGTTCACCCCAACTACTACCTGGTTCACCCCAACGACATCCTGGTTCACCCCAACGACATCCTGGTTCACCCCAACTACATCCTGGTTCACCCCAACGACATCCTGGTTCACCCCAACTACAACCTGGTTCACCCCAACTACAACCTGGTTCACCCCAACTACATCCTGGTTCACCCCAACTACATCCAGGTTCACCCCAACTACATCCTGGTTCACCCCAACTACTACCTGGTTCACCCCAACTACATCCTGGTTCACCCCAACTTCATCCTGGTTCACCCCAACGACATCCTGGTTCACCCCAACTACTACCTGGTTCACCCCAACGACATCCTGGTTCACCCCAACGACATCCTGGTTCACCCCAACTACATCCTTGTTCACCCCAACTACATCCTGGTTCACCCCAACTACATCCAGGTTCACCCCAACTACAACCTGGTTCACCCCAACTACAACCTGGTTCACTCCAACTACATCCTGGTTCACCCCAACTACATCCTGGTTCACCCCAACGACATCCAGGTTCACCCCAACTACATCCTGGTTCACCCCAACTACATCCTGGTTCACCCCAACTACATCCTGGTTCACCCCAACGACATCCAGGTTCACCCCAACTACATCCTGGTTCACCCCAACTACATCCTGGTTCACCCCAACTACATCCTGGTTCACCCCAACGACATCCTGGTTCACCCCAACTACATCCAGGTTCACCCCAACTACATCCTGGTTCACCCCAACTACTACCTGGTTCACCCCAACTAGATCCTGGTTCACCCCAACTTCATCCTGGTTCACCCCAACGACATCCTGGTTCACCCCAACTACTACCTGGTTCACCCCAACGACATCCTGGTTCACCCCAACGACATCCTGGTTCACCCCAACTACATCCTTGTTCACCCCAACTACATCCTGGTTCACCCCAACTACATCCTGGTTCACCCCAACTACATCCTGGTTCACCCCAACGACATCCAGGTTCACCCCAACTACATCCTGGTTCACCCCAACGACATCCTGGTTCACCCCAACTACATCCTGGTTCACCCCAACGACATCCTGGTTCACCCCAACTACATCCTGGTTCACCCCAACTACATCCTGGTTCACACCAACTACAACCTGGTTCACCCCAACTACATCTTCCAAATGGACAATGACCCCAAGCATACGTCCAAAGTTGTGGCAAAATGGCTTAAGGACAAAAGAGTCAAGGTATTGGAGTGGCCATCACAAAGCCCTGACCTCAATCACATAGAACATTTGTAGGCAGAACTGAAAAAGTGTGTGCGAGCAAGGAGGCCTACAAACCTGACTCAGTTACACCAGCTCTGTCAGGAGAAATGGGCCAAAATTCACCCAATTTATTGTGGGAAGCTTGTGGAAGGCTACCCAAAACATTTGACCCAGTTAAACAATTTAAAGGCAATGCTACCAAATACTAATTGAGTGTATGTAAATGTCTGACCCACTGGGAATTTAATGAAAGAAATAAAAGCTGAAATAAATCATTCTCTCTACCATTATTCTGACATTTCACATTCTTATAATAAAGTGATGATCCTAACTGACCTAAAACAGGGATTTTTTTACTAGGATTAAATGTCAGGAATTGTGAAAAACTGAGTTTAAATGTATTTGGCTAAGGTGTATGTAAACTTCCGACTTCAACTGTACATACTATGCTGTATGTAGAATGTGTTTCATGTCGTGAAGTATGTGTGTCTGTGTGTGTGCACGTGCTTGGTGGTGACTTACATACAGTCCTGTCCGTAGCATTGACACATATGGGCTACTGTACTTAGTAGACTGTCATGATGTAACGTAATGTGTTCACATTTGATCCCACAAAGAGAGAAGAGAGGGGGGGAGAGGAGTGGAGAGGAGAGGAGAGGACAGAACAGAAGGGGAGAGGAGAGGAGGTGAGAAGAGGGGGGAGGTGAGGAGGGTAGAGGGGCAGAGGAGATGATGGGGGAGAAGAGAGGAGGAGGAGAGGAGAAAAAAGGAGAAGAGGAAATGAAACTGCTGAACGGGAAGAATGAAAGGCTCCATACAGCAAAGGTCTTTAATCTCCACTATACAGTATATAGGTTAAATATAGCCACATGCTAAGGTCTTTAATCTCCACTATACAGTATATAGGTTAAATATAGCCACATGCTAAGGTCTTTAATCTCCACTATACAGTATATAGGTTAAATATAGCCACATGCTAAGGTCTTTAATCTCCACTATACAGTATATAGGTTAAATATAGCCACATGCTAAGGTCTTTAATCTCCACTATACAGTATATAGGTTAAATATAGCCACATGCTAAGGTCTTTAAGCTCCACTATACAGTATATGGGTTAAATATAGCACGCAACATAGGGAATAGGTTGCCATTTGGGATCCATACTCTGCTTCTACATATTTATTCTCACAGGTTAAAAGTTCACCTAAGTGGGTATATCTAGCTTTCTTTTTAACAATGACATAACCTCGCCGTACAGATTGAATATCAATATTTAGAGTTTTGTTTCCTCCTGCTTTCTTATTGAAACTCACTGGTCAGTAAACGCCGACATACCCCCCATAAAATGACCCCAACAAAGTTTACATCTTCTAACATGACAGGCTTTGATGCTACAGATCCTTTTACACCTGGAGTTTGATATCTTACATCTTTACATGGCAGAATATGAGGCATTAGATTCCATTAGATTAGATGAGAGAGTTCAATAGTCACATGTACAGAGTGGCAGATGTCATTACTGCCCGCGTCTGACCTATACTGCCCTCGTCTGACCTATACTGCCCTCGTCTGATCTATACTGCCCTCGTCTGACCTATACTGCCCTCGTCTGACCTATACTGCCCTCGTCTGACCTATACTGCCCTCGTCTGATCTATACTGCCCTCGTCTGACCTATACTGCCCTCGTCTGACCTATACTGCCCTCGTCTGATCTATACTGCCCTCGTCTGACCTATACTGCCCTCGTCTGATCTATACTGCCCTCGTCTGGCCTATACTGCCCTCGTCTGGCCTATACTGCCCTCGTCTGACCTATACTGCCCTCATCTGACCTATACTGCCCTCGTCTGACCTATACTGCCCTCTTCTGACCTATACTGCCCTCGTCTGACCTATACTGCCCTCATCTGACCTATACTGCCCTCATCTGACCTATACTGCCCTCGTCTGATCTATACTGCCCTCGTCTGAGTGATGGAAGCAGGGAGAACATGCAATGGCTCAGGGGTCCCTTATGATCTTCTTGGCCTTTCTGTGACACCTGGTGTTGTAGGTGTCCCGTCGGGCATGCGGTGTGCTCCCAAATGGCGCTTTAGACTGAGTGTACAACCCTCTGTATCGCCTTGTCGTCCGCGGTGGAAGGGAGATCCTCGCTCTGAGCTTATTCATTAATGATTGAATGTTGGTGAGTAGTATGCTCAGTAATGGAAGACGGCGTCTTAATCTCACTAAGACCCCACCACGTCTGCCTCTACGTCGGCGTGTCCTTTTCTGTATCTCTGGTAGGACTCCCAGGCAGCCCGAGGTCTCACTGGAGACACTTTCCCATTGTACCACCATGTCTCACAGAAGACACTTTCCCATTGTACCACCATGTCTCATTGTACCACCATGTCTCACTGAAGACACTTTCCCACTGAAGACACTTTCCCATTGTACCACCATGTCCCATTGTACCACCATGTCTCACTGGAGACACTTTCCCATTGTACCACCATGTCTCATTGTACCACCATGTCTCAGTGTACCACCATGTCTCACTGGAGACACTTTCCCACTGGAGACACTTTCCCATGGTACCACCATGTCTCACAGAAGACACTTTCCCATTGTACCACCATGTCTCACTGGAGACACTTTCCCATGGTACCACCATGTCTCACTGGAGACACTTTCCCATTGTACCACCATGTCTCACTGGAGACACTTTCCCATTGTACCACCATGTCTCATTGTACCACCATGTCTCACTGGAGACACTTTCCCATTGTACCACCATGTCTCACAGAAGACACTTTCCCATTGTACCACCATGTCTCATTGTACCACCATGTCTCAGTGTACCACCATGTCTCACTGGAGACACTTTCCCATTGTACCACCATGTCTCACTGAAGACACTTTCCCATTGTACCACCATGTCTCACTGAAGACACTTTCCCATTGTACCACCATGTCTCACTGAAGACACTTTCCCATGGTACCACCATGTCTCATTGTACCACCATGTCTCACTGGAGACACTTTCCCATTGTACCACCATGTCTCATTGTACCACCATGTCTCACTGGAGACACTTTCCCATTGTACCACCATGTCTCACTGGAGACACTTTCCCATTGTACCACCATGTCTCATTGTACCACCATGTCTCATTGTACCACCATGTCTCACAGAAGACACTTTCCCATTGTACCACCATGTCTCATTGTACCACCATGTCTCATTGTACCACCATGTCTCACAGAAGACACTTTCCCATTGTACCACCATGTCTCACTGGAGACAATTTCCCATTGTACCACCATGTCTCATTGTACCACCATGTCTCACTGAAGACACTTTCCCATTGTACCACCATGTCTCATTGTACCACCATGTCTCATTGTACCACCATGTCTCACTGGAGACACTTTCCCATTGTACCACCATGTCTCACTGGAGACACTTTCCCATTGTACCACCATGTCTCATTGTACCACCATGTCTCATTGTACCACCATGTCTCACTGGAGACACTTTCCCATTGTACCACCATGTCTCACAGAAGACACTTTCCCATTGTACCACCATGTCTCATTGTACCACCATGTCTCAGTGTACCACCATGTCTCACTGGAGACACTTTCCCATTGTACCACCATGTCTCACAGAAGACACTTTCCCATTGTACCACCATGTCTCATTGTACCACCATGTCTCAGTGTACCACCATGTCTCACTGGAGACACTTTCCCATTGTACCACCATGTCTCACTGAAGACACTTTCCCATTGTACCACCATGTCTCACTGAAGACACTTTCCCATTGTACCACCATGTCTCACTGAAGACACTTTCCCATGGTACCACCATGTCTCATTGTACCACCATGTCTCACTGGAGACACTTTCCCATTGTACCACCATGTCTCATTGTACCACCATGTCTCACTGGAGACACTTTCCCATTGTACCACCATGTCTCACTGGAGACACTTTCCCATTGTACCACCATGTCTCATTGTACCACCATGTCTCACAGAAGATACTTTCCCATTGTACCACCATGTCTCATTGTACCACCATGTCTCATTGTACCACCATGTCTCACAGAAGACACTTTCCCATTGTACCACCATGTCTCACTGGAGACACTTTCCCATTGTACCACTATGTCTCATTGTACCACCATGTCTCACTGAAGACACTTTCCCATTGTACCACCATGTCTCATTGTACCACCATGTCTCATTGTACCACCATGTCTCACTGGAGACACTTTCCCATTGTACCACCATGTCTCACTGGAGACACTTTCCCATTGTACCACCATGTCTCATTGTATCACCATGTCTCATTGTACCACCATGTCTCACTGGAGACACTTTCCCATTGTACCACCATGTCTCACAGAAGACACTTTCCCATTGTACCACCATGTCTCATTGTACCACCATGTCTCAGTGTACCACCATGTCTCACTGGAGACACTTTCCCATTGTACCACCATGTCTCACTGAAGACACTTTCCCATTGTACCACCATGTCTCATTGTACCACCATGTCTCACTGAAGACACTTTCCCATTGTACCACCATGTCTCATTGTACCACCATGTCTCACTGAAGACACTTTCCCATTGTACCACCATGTCTCACTGAAGACACTTTCCCATTGTACCACCATGTCTCACTGAAGACACTTTCCCATTGTACCACCATGTCTCACTGAAGACACTTTCCCATGGTACCACTATGTCTCATTGTACCACCATGTCTCACTGGAGACACTTTCCCATTGTACCACCATGTCTCATTGTACCACCATGTCTCACTGGAGACACTTTCCCATTGTACCACCATGTCTCACTGGAGACACTTTCCCATTGTACCACCATGTCTCATTGTACCACCATGTCTCACAGAAGACACTTTCCCATTGTACCACCATGTCTCATTGTACCACCATGTCTCACAGAAGACACTTTCCCATTGTACCACCATGTCTCATTGTACCACCATGTCTCACTGAAGACACTTTCCCATTGTACCACCATGTCTCATTGTACCACCATGTCTCATTGTACCACCATGTCTCACTGGAGACACTTTCCCATTGTACCACCATGTCTCACTGGAGACACTTTCCCATTGTACCTCCATGTCTCATTGTACCACCATGTCTCATTGTACCACCATGTCTCACTGGAGACACTTTCCCATTGTACCACCATGTCTCATTGTACCACCATGTCTCATTGTACCACCATGTCTCATTGTACCACCATGTCTCACTGGAGACACTTTCCCATTGTACCACCATGTCTCATTGTACCACCATGTCTCACAGAAGACATTTTCCCATTGTACCACCATGTCTCACAGAAGACACTTTCCCATTGTACCACCATGTCTCACAGGAGACACTTTCCCACTGGAGACACTTTCCCATGGTACCACCATGTCTCACAGAAGACACTTTCCCATTGTACCACCATGTCCCACAGAAGACACTTTCCCATTGTACCACCATGTCTCACTGGAGCCACTTTCCCATTGTACCACCATGTCTCACAGAAGACACTTTCCCATTGTACCACCATGTCTCACTGGAGACACTTTCCCATTGTACCACCATGTCTCACTGGAGACACTTTCCCATTGTACCACCATGTCTCACTGGAGACACTTTCCCATTGTACCACCATGTCTCATTGTACCACCATGTCTCAGTGTACCACCATGTCTCACTGGAGACACTTTCCCACTGGAGACACTTTCCCATGGTACCACCATGTCTCATTGTACCACCATGTCTCACAGAAGACACTTTCCCATTGTACCACCATGTCTCACTGGAGACACTTTCCCATTGTACCACCATGTCTCATTGTACCACCATGTCTCACTGGAGACACTTTCCCATTGTACCACCATGTCCCACTGAAGACACTTTCCCATTGTACCACCATGTCTTGGGAATTCGGGAAGGTCAGGTGGACAGTGAATACCCCAGAGATTCATATTCCAATAGTTCTGCCCTTGGGTATATTAAGTAATGCATGAAACAAACTGAGTAAGAACATTTGAGAAAAAAACACTATGAAAAAGAAGAAACCCTGCAGTGTTTTGTAGGAAGCTTTGGGGCGAGCCACATGTTTCAGTGTAGGTGTGTTAACTAGGCCAGGAAGGCTGGCTGGGTCATAGCAGCTCTGTTTTCTGTCTCTAAATGGTACAGCACTGTTTCTTTACATAGACCATCTGGGTCAGGCTAACTCGTTATATGAGACGACGTGAGAACACATCCAAGCTATCACAGAGGCGGGATCGGTGTAGCCGTTATAATAAGATGCATATTATATTGATCCATTTTGATTTCTGGTACCCTTTTTTACAGTCCTTTTTGTCTTCAAGACAGCTCCTCTTTCTTCTCTCCTCATCTCTCATGTGTCTGCAGCACTAGACAGTACCTTAGACCCACCATTACTACCTAGACACTAGCTGTCTGAGACAGTACCTTAAACTCACCATTACTACCTAGACACTAGCTGTCTGAGACAGTACCTTAAACCCACCATTACTACCTAGACACTAGCTGTCTGAGACAGTACCTTAAACCCACCATTACTACCTAGACACTAGCTGTCTGAGACAGTACCTTAGACCCACCATTACTACCTAGACACTAGCTGTCTGAGACAGTACCTTAAACCCACCATTACTACCTAGACACTAGCTGTCTGAGACAGTACCTTAAACCCACCATTACTACCTAGACACTAGCTGTCTGAGACAGTACCTTAAACCCACCATTACTACCTAGACACTAGCTGTCTGAGACAGTACCTTAGACCCACCATTACTACCTAGACACTAGCTGTCTGAGACAGTACCTTAAACCCACCATTACTACCTAGACACTAGCTGTCTGAGACAGTACCTTAAACCCACCATTACTACCTAGACACTAGCTGTCTGAGACAGTACCTTAAACCCACCATTACTACCTAGACACTAGCTGTCTGAGACAGTACCTTAAACCCACCATTACTACCTAGACACTAGCTGTCTGAGACAGTACCTTAGACCCACCATTACTACCTAGACACTAGCTGTCTGAGACAGTACCTTAAACCCACCATTACTACCTAGACACTAGCTGTCTGAGACAGTACCTTAAACCCACCATTACTACCTAGACACTAGCTGTCTGAGACAGTACCTTAAACCCACCATTACTACCTAGACACTAGCTGTCTGAGACAGTACCTTAAACCCACCATTACTACCTAGACACTAGCTGTCTGAGACAGTACCTTAAACCCACCATTACTACCTAGACACTAGCTGTCTGAGACAGTACCTTAGACTAACCATTACTACCTAGACACTAGCTGTCTGAGACAGTACCTTAAACCCACCATTACTACCTAGACACTAGCTGTCTGAGACAGTACCTTAGACCCACCATTACTACCTAGACACTAGCTGTCTGAGACAGTACCTTAAACCCACCATTACTACCTAGACACTAGCTGTCTGAGACAGTACCTTAAACCCACCATTACTACCTAGACACTAGCTGTCTGAGACAGTACCTTAAACCCACCATTACTACCTAGACACTAGCTGTCTGAGACAGTACCTTAAACCCACCATTACTACCTAGACACTAGCTGTCTGACACAGTACCTTAAACCCACCATTACTACCTAGACACTAGCTGTCTGAGACAGTACCTTAAACCCACCATTACTACCTAGACACTAGCTGTCTGAGACAGTACCTTAAACCCACCATTACTACCTAGACACTAGCTGTCTGAGACAGTACCTTAAATCCACCATTACTACCTAGACACTAGCTGTCTGAGACAGTACCTAAACCCACCATTACTACCTAGACACTAGCTGTCTGAGACAGTACCTTAAACCCACCATTACTACCTAGACACTAGCTGTCTGAGACAGTACCTTAAACCCACCATTACTACCTAGACACTAGCTGTCTGAGACAGTACCTTAAACCCACCATTACTACCTAGACACTAGCTGTCTGAGACAGTACCTTAAACCCACCATTACTACCTGGACACTAGCTGTCTGAGACAGTACCTTAAACCCACCATTACTACCTAGACACTAGCTGTCTGAGACAGTACCTTAAACCCACCATTACTACCTAGACACTAGCTGTCTGAGACAGTACCTTAAACCCACCATTACTACCTAGACACTAGCTGTCTGAGACAGTACCTTAAACCCACCATTACTACATAGACACTAGCTGTCTGACACAGTACCTTAAACCCACCATTACTACCTAGACACTAGCTGTCTGAGACAGTACCTTAAACCCACCATTGTTACCAAGACACTAGCTGTCTGAGACAGTACCTTAAACCCACCATTACTACCTAGACACTAGCTGTCTGAGACAGTACCTTAAACCCACCATTACTACTTAGACACTAGCTGTCTGAGACAGTACCTTAAACCCACCATTACTACCTAGACACTAGCTGTCTGAGACAGTACCTTAAACCCACAATTACTACCTAGACACTAGCTGTCTGAGACTCTAAATGGTGCCAAAGGAAGGTCCATTGCATCATCAAGGACCCAACATACCCCAGCCACGAGCTGTTTTACCTTCGAGAAGACTGATACCAACAGGCTGAGACAATTAATTGTATAATTTTTGGAGTATTTTACCCCGTTTTTCGCCCCAATTTCGATCTTGTCTCATCGCTGCAACTCCCCAACGGAGGTAACGGTTGAGTCATGGGCTTGAAACATGCCAAACCGCGCTTCTTAACACCCGCCCGCTTAACCAGAAAGCAAGCCGTACCAATGTGTCAGAGGAAACACAGTTCACCTGACGACCGAGGTCAACCTGTAGGTGCCCGGTCCACCACAAGGAGACGCTAGAGCGCGATGAGCCAAGTAAAGCACCCCGATCAAACCATCCCCTAACCTGGACGACGCTGGACCAATTGTGCGACTCACATACTCACTCACTCACTCACATACTCACTCACTCACTCACTCACTACCACTCACTCACTCACTCACTCACTCACTCACCACTCACCACCACCACTCACCACTCACCACCACTCACCCACTCACCACTCACTCACTCACTCACTCACTCACTCACTCACTCACTCACTCACTCACTCACTCACATACTCACTCACTCACTCATTCACTCACTCATTCACTCACTCACTCACATACTCACTCACTCACTCACTCACTCATTCACTCAATCCCTCACTCACTCACATACTCACTCACTCGCTCACTCACATAGTCACTCACTCACTCACATACTCACTCACTCACTCACATACTCACTCACTCACTCACATACTAACTCACTCACTCACTCACTCACATACTCACTCACTCACTCACTCAAATACTTACTCACTCACTCACTCACTCACATACTCACTCACTCACTCACTCACTCACTCACTCACTCACTCACTCACTCACTCACTCACTCACTCACATACTCACATACTCACTCACTCATTCACTCAATCCCTCACTCACTCACTTACATACTCACTCACTCACTCAATACTCACTCACTCACATACTCACTCACTCACTCACTCACATACTCACTCACTCACTCACATACTCACTCACTCACATACTCACCACTCACTCACTCACTCACCACTCACTCACTCACTCATTCACTCAATCCCTCACTTACATATTCACTCACTCACTCACCAATACTCACTCACATACTCATTCACTCACTCACTCACTCAATGAGTCACTCACTCACCAAATACTCACTCACTCACTCACTCACTCACTCACTCACTCACTCACTCACTCACTCACTCACATAGTCACTCACTCACTCACTCACTCACATACTCCCTCACTCACTCACTCACATACTCACTCACCACTCACCACCACCACTCACCACTCACTCACTCACCAATCCCTCACTCACTCACTTACATACTCACTCACTCACTCAATACTCACTCACTCACATACTCACTCACTCACTCACTCACTCAATCCCTCACTCACTCACTTACATACTCACTCACTCACTCAATACTCACTCACTCACATACTCACTCACCACTCACTCACTCACTCACTCACTCAATCCCTCACTCACTCACATACTCACTCACTCGCTCACTCACATAGTCACTCACTCACTCACATACTCACTCACTCACTCACATACTCACTCACTCACTCACATACTAACTCACTCACTCACTCACTCACATACTCACTCACTCACTCACTCAAATACTTACTCACTCACTCACTCACTCACATACTCACTCACTCACTCACTCACTCACTCACTCACCACTCACTCACTCACTCACTCACTCACTCACTCACTCACATACTCACATACTCACTCACTCATTCACTCAATCCCTCACTCACTCACTTACATACTCACTCACTCACTCAATACTCACTCACTCACATACTCACTCACTCACTCACTCACATACTCACTCACTCACTCACATACTCACTCACTCACATACTCACTCACTCACTCACTCACTCACTCACTCACTCACTCATTCACTCAATCCCTCACTTACATATTCACTCACTCACTCACTCAATACTCACTCACATACTCATTCACTCACTCACTCACTCACGTAGTCACTCACTCACTCAAATACTCACTCACTCACTCACTCACTCACTCACTCACTCACTCACTCACTCACATAGTCACTCACTCACTCACTCACTCACATACTCCCTCACTCACTCACTCACATACTCACTCACTCACTCACTCACTCACTCACTCACTCACTCACTCACTCAATCCCTCACTCACTCACTTACATACTCACTCACTCACCAATACTCACTCACCACATACTCACCACCACTCACCACTCACTCAATCCCTCACTCACTCACTTACATACTCACCACTCACTCAATACTCACTCACTCACATACTCACTCACTCACTCACCACCACTCACTCACTCACTCACTCACCACCACCACTCACTCACCACCACCACCACCACATTCTCACTCACTCACTCATTCACTCAATCCCTCACTCACTGACATACTCACTCACTCACTCACTCACATACTCACTCACTCACTCACATACTCGCTCACTCACATACTACTCACTCACTCACTCACTCACTCACTCACTCACTCACTCACTCATTCACTCAATCCCTCACTTACATATTCACTCACTCACTCACCAATATTCACTCACTCACATACTCATTCACTCACTCACTCACCACGTAGTCACTCACTCACCAAATACTCACTCACTCACTCACATACTCCCTCACTCACTCACTCACTCACTCACTCACCACCACCACTCACCACACTCACCACTCACCACTCACTCAATCCCTCACTCACTCACTTACATACTCACTCACCACTCAATACTCACTCACTCACATACTCACTCACCACTCACCACCAATCCCTCACTCACTCACTTACATACTCACTCACTCACTCAATACTCACTCACTCACATACTCACTCACTCACTCACTCAGTCACTCACTCACTCACTCACTCACATTCTCACTCACTCACTCATTCACTCAATCCCTCACTCACTTACATACTCACTCACTCACTCACTCAATACTCACTCACTCACATACTCATTCACTCACTCACTCACTCACTCACGTAGTCACTCACTCACTCAAATACTCACTCACTCACTCACATAGTCACTCACTCACTCACTCACTCACATACTCACTCACTCACTCAATACTCACTCACTCACATACTCACTCACTCACTCACTCACATACTCACTCACTCACTCACATACTCACTCACTCACATACTCACTCACTCACTCACCACTCACTCACTCACTCACTCACTCACTCAATCCCTCACTTACATATTCACTCACTCACTCACTCAATACTCACTCACTCACATACTCATTCACTCACTCACTCACTCACGTAGTCACTCACTCACTCAAATACTCACTCACTCACTCACCACTCACCACTCACCACTCACCACCACCACCACTCACTCACTCACATAGTCACTCACTCACCACTCACTCACATACTCCTCACTCACTCACTCACATACTCACCACTCACTCACTCACTCACCACTCACCACTCACTCACTCACTCACCACTCACTCAATCCCTCACTCACTCACTTACATACTCACTCACTCACTCAATACTCACTCACTCACATACTCACTCACTCACTCACTCACTCAATCCCTCACTCACTCACTTACATACTCACTCACTCACTCAATACTCACTCACTCACATACTCACTCACTCACTCACTCACTCACTCACTCACTCACTCACTCACTCACTCACTCACTCACTCACTCACTCACTCACATTCTCACTCACTCACTCATTCACTCAATCCCTCACTCACTGACATACTCACTCACTCACTCACTCACATACTCACTCACTCACTCACATACTTGCTCACTCACATACTACTCACTCACTCACTCACTCACTCACTCACTCACCACTCACTCACTCACTCACTCACTCACTCACTCACTCACTCATTCACTCAATCCCTCACTTACATATTCACTCACTCACTCACTCAATATTCACTCACTCACATACTCATTCACTCACTCACTCACTCACGTAGTCACTCACTCACTCAAATACTCACTCACTCACTCACTCACATACTCCCTCACTCACTCACTCACTCACTCACTCACTCACTCACTCACTCACTCACTCACTCACTCACTCACTCACTCACTCAATCCCTCACTCACTCACTTACATACTCACTCACTCACTCAATACTCACTCACTCACATACTCACTCACTCACTCACTCACTCACTCAATCCCTCACTCACTCACTTACATACTCACTCACTCACTCACTCAATACTCACTCACTCACATACTCACTCACTCACTCACTCAGTCACTCACTCACTCACTCACTCACTCACATTCTCACTCACTCACTCATTCACTCAATCCCTCACTCACTTACATACTCACTCACTCACTCACTCAATACTCACTCACTCACATACTCATTCACTCACTCACTCACTCACTCACGTAGTCACTCACTCACTCAAATACTCACTCACTCACTCACATAGTCACTCACTCACTCACTCACTCACATACTCACTCACTCACTCACATACTCACTCACTCACTCACTCACTCACTCACTCACTCACTCACATACTCACTCACTCACTCACTCACTCAATCCCTCACCACTCACTTACATACTCACTCACTCACTCAATACTCACCACTCACATACTCACTCACTCACTCACTCACATAGTCACTCACTCACTCACTCACATACTCCCTCACTCACTCACTCACATACTCACATACTCACTCACATACTCACTCACATACTCACTCACTCACCACCACCACTCACCACTCACTCACTCACCACCACTCACTCACTCACCACTCACATAGTCACTCACTCACTCACTCACTCACATACTCCCTCACTCACTCACTCACATACTCACTCACTCACTCACTCACTCACTCACTCACTCACTCACTCACCACTCACTCACTCACCACTCACTCACTCACCAATCCCTCACTCACTCACTTACATACTCACTCACTCACTCAATACTCACTCACTCACATACTCACTCACTCACTCACTCACTCAATCCCTCACTCACTCACTTACATACTCACTCACTCACTCAATACTCACTCACTCACATACTCACTCACTCACTCACTCACTCACTCACTCACTCACTCACTCACATTCTCACTCACTCACTCATTCACTCAATCCCTCACTCACTGACATACTCACTCACTCACTCACTCACATACTCACTCACTCACTCACATACTCGCTCACTCACATACTACTCACTCACTCACTCACTCACTCACTCATTCACTCAATCCCTCACTTACATATTCACTCACTCACTCACTCAATATTCACTCACTCACATACTCATTCACTCACTCACTCACTCACGTAGTCACTCACTCACTCAAATACTCACTCACTCACTCACTCACATACTCCCTCACTCACTCACTCACTCACTCACTCACTCACTCACTCACTCACTCACTCACTCACTCACTCAATCCCTCACTCACTCACTTACATACTCACTCACCACCAATACTCACTCACTCACATACTCACTCACCACTCACTCACCAATCCCTCACTCACTCACTTACATACTCACCACTCACTCAATACTCACTCACTCACATACTCACCACCACTCACTCAGTCACCACTCACTCACTCACTCACTCACCACCACTCACTCACTCACTCACTCACTCACATTCTCACCACCACTCACTCACC